>NW_019943179.1:334633-353585 GCF_002910315.2 Salvelinus sp. IW2-2015 | reverse complement strand
GGGATAGTAGTTGACATCGGCTAGTAGTTTTCCTGTTGTTAATCGTCTTGTTTCCTGAGGGAAAGTATTGTTATCGTCTTGTTTCCTGAGGAAAGTATTGTACTCTTTGTTCCTGAGACAAAGTATTGTTACTCGTCTTGTTTCCTGAGAAAGTATTGTTACCTCATCTTGCTTCTGAGGGAAAGTATTGTTACTCGTCTTGTTTCCTAGGGAAAGTATTGTTACTCGTCTTGTTTCCTGAGGGAATGTATTTTACTCGTCTTGTTTCTGAGGAAAAGTATTGTTACTCGTCTTGTTTCCTGAGGAAAGTATTGTTACTCATCTTGCTTCTGAGGGAAAGTATTGTCATGCGTCTTGTTTCCTGAGGGAAAGTATTGTTACTCGTCTTGCTTCCTGAGGGAAAGTATTGTTATTCTCGTCTTGTTTCTTGCGGGAAGAGTATTGGTACTCGTTTGCTTCCTGAGGGAAAGTAAATGTGATCAGTCATTCTAACATCTTTCAGAATGTCATCAGAATTCGTCAGAAGGACGGCAAGTCGTTGCATCCTCGACTAGCATGTTCTCTTCAGATGATTTACCATTCATGTAAAATGGGATTCTGTCATTCTGAGCACATGTGTGGACGTCCCAACAAGAGAGAGAGAGAGATGAGAGAGAGAGAGAGAGAGAGAGAGAGACCCTCCAGCCCCTGCCCAATTTCCCTCTGCTCTACAGCGGTCTCTATCGTCATGCCGACAGCTAATAATTGCTTATTATCATTTATTAAAGAGAGACATTAGCCATTAGGCAGGCTGGAGAGCTCCTGGGCCTTAGGCAGGCTGGAGACGTCTGGCGGCATTAGGCAGGCTGGAGACGTCTGGCCATTAGAGCGCGTGGAGACGTCATGGGGCCATTAGGCAGGCTGAGACGTCTGGGCCATTAGGCAGCTAGACGTCTGGGGCATTAGGCAGCTGGAGACGTCTGGGCCATTAGCAGTGAGACTCTGGGCCAATAGGCAGCTGGAGACGTCTGGGCCATTAGCAGGGATGGAGACGTCTGGGGCCAATAGGTAGGCTGTAGACGTTGGGCCATTAGGCAGGCTGGAACGTCTGGCCATTAGCAGCGGGACGTCTGGGGCCAATAGCGGATCTCCGTCTCATGTCCAGTTACAGTGTGGTCTGCTATTTGTCTCCTGTCCAGTTGCGTCTGGGGCCATCTGCTCTGCAACCAGGACCTAACCAGGACCTAACCAGACCTAACCAGGATCTAACCAAGACTACCAGGACTAACCAGGACCTAACCAGGATCTAACCAAGACTAACAGACCTAACCAGGATCTAACAGGACTAAACCAGTACCTAACCAAGACTAACCAGGACCTACCAAAGACCTAACAAGGACCTAACCAGGACCTAACCAGGACCTAACCAAGACCAAACAGGACCTAACAGGACTAACCAGACCTAAACCAAAGACCTAACAAGACCTAACAACATAACCAGCACCTAAACTAACATCAACATCAACATAACTAACATCAAGGCGGTGACCCGTTCCTGTAGGTTCATGCTCTACAACATTCGCAGAGTACGACCTGCCTACGCAGGAAGCGGCGCAGGTCTAATCCAGGCACTTGTCATCTCCCGCTGATTACTGCAACTCGCTGTTGGTGGGCTCCTGCTGTGCCATTAAACCCCTACAACTCATCCAGAAACGCCGCTAGCCCGTCTGGTGTCAATCTTTCCCAAGTTCTTCACGTCACCCGCTCCTCCGCTCTCTCACTGGCTTCCAGTTGAAGCTCGCATCCCCTACAAAACCATGGTGCTTGCTACGGAGCTTGAGGGAACGGCACCTCCGTTACCTTCAGGCTCTGATCAGGCCTAACCCAACACAAGGGCACTGCGTTCATCCACCTCTGGCCTGCTCGCCGTCCTACCTCTGAGGAAGTACAGTCCCGCTCAGCCCAGTCAAAACTGTTCGCTGCTCTGGCACCCCCAATGTGAACAACTCCTCACGACCCAGGTCCAGCGGAGTCAATCACCACCTTCCGGAGACACTGAACCCACTCTTTAAGAATACTAGGATAGGATAAGTAATCCTTCTAACCCCCCCCTTAAAAGAGTTAGTGCACTATTGTAAAGTGGTTGTTCACTGGATATCATAAGGTGAATGCACAATTTGTAAGTCCTTCTGGATAAGAGCGTCTGCTAAATGACTTAAATGTAAATGTAAATGTAAACAGGACATAACCAGCACCTAAACAGGAACTAACCAGGACCTAACCGCATATTCACTCTACCGTGGCACGTCCCTATCTCTCTCTCTCTCTCTCCACCGTGGCACGTCCTCTATTCTCTCTCTACCGTGGCACGTTTCCTCTCTCTCTCTCTCTCTACCGTGGCACGTCCTCTATCTCTCTCCTCTTCTTCTCCACCGTGGCACGTCCTCTATCTCTCTCTCCTACCGTGGCACGTCCTCCATCTCTCTCTCTACCGGTGGCAGTCCTCCATCCTCTCTCTCTCTACCGTGCACGTCCTCATCTCTCTCTCTCTCTACGCGTGGCATGTCTCTCTCTCTCTCTCTACCAGGCCACGTCCTTATCTTCTCTCTCTCTAACGTGCACTGTCTCCATATCTCTCTTCTCTCTACCCGTGCACGTCCTCCCATCTCTCTCTCTACGATGGACGTTCCTCTCTCTCTCTCTCACCGTGCACGCTCTCTCCTCTCTCTCTACAGTGGTCACGTCCTCCATCTCGGCTCTCTCTCTACCGTGGCACGTCCTCTATCTCTCTCTTTCCGTACACGCTGCCTCTCCTACCGGGCACGTCCTCTATCCTCTCTCTCTCTACCCGTGGCACGTTCCTCTATCTCTTGCTCTCCCGTGGCAACGTCTCTTATCTTCCTCTCTTACCGTTGGCACGTCCTCTATTCTCCTCTCCTGCACTCTCACCTGCACTCCTACTACTGGCATCCTCTACTCTCTCTCTACCGTGGCACTCTCTCTCTCTCTCGTCTCTACCGTGCACGTCTCGTATTTCTCTCTCTACCGTGGCATAGCTCTTCTCTTACCGTGACGCCTATCTCTCTCTCTACCGTGGTGTCTCTATCTGCTCGCTCTACCCTCATCTTCTCTCTCTCTCTCTAACCGTGCATGTCTACTCACTCTCTTCTCACCTGCACGTCCTCCATCTCTCTCCATCGGCACGTTCTACATCTCTCTTCTACCTGGCACGTCCTCCATCTCTCTACTTGCAATCTCCTTCCTGTAACCGTCCCATCTCCTCTCTCTTTTACCGTGGCACGCCTCCAACTCTCTCTCTCTCTCCGTACCGTCCCACCTCTCCTCGCAGTCTCTCTCTCTCCTCTCTACTGGCACGTCTCCCTATGCTCTCTCTCTAACCTGGCACGTCCTCCATCTCTCTCTCTCATATCCGTGCACGTCCTCCGATGTCTCTCTCGTCTACGTGCACGTCCCTCCATCTCTCTTCTCTACGTGGCACTCTCCTATTCTCTCTCTCAACCAGTGGACTCCACTTTCTCGTAACCGTGGCACGTCTCATATCTCTCTCTCCTCTAACGTCCATCCCATCATCCTCTCTTACCGTAGAAACGTCTCTATCTCTCTCTCTCTACCGTGGCTGTTTTTTCCTACTGATGTCCTCTATTCTCGTCTCTACTGCACTCCTCTACTTCGCCGTTGCGCCTCATTCCATTCTCTACCAGTGGCGTCATCTCTCTCTCTACCGTAGGCACGTCCGCTATCTCTCTCGCTCTCTACCGAGCCATCGTCCTCTAATCTTCCTCCTCTAACCTGGCATCTCCTCTGATCTCTCTCTCTTACCGTGGCACGTCCTTCCATCTCTCCTCCTACGCGTGGACGTCTCACCACTCGTCTCTCTTTTACCGTGGCAACGTCCTCCTTCTCTCTCTCTATCGGCACTCTCATCTCTCTCTCTCCTTACCGTGAGCACCTCCTCCATCCTCGCTCTACCCCTGGCAACGCCTCCATCTCCCTCTCCTTCTCCACCGTTGAGCACGTTTACCATCTCGCCTCTTCTACCGTTGGCACGTCCTCCACTCTCTTCTTTTTCTACCGTGCACGTCCTCCATCTCTCTCTCTACCGTGCACGTCCTCCATTCTCCATCGTAGAAAAGTTTACTTATTGTCTTGGTCAGCTTGTCATTCTGTGTGAGAAAGAAATAACCTATTCCGAATAGGCTTTGGGACAGTTGCGGGACGGCCTAGGCTACATAAAAATAAAAATAAACATTTAAAGAAAGCAATGAGGCATGGGCATCCCGAGTGGTGCGGTGGCAGTGCATCGCAGTGCATCGCTAAGGCAGTGCATCGCAGTGCTTGAGGCGTCAACCACGATGACARGCTGTGTCATAGCCGGCCGTGACCTGCAAGCTGATTTCGGTCGCCAGGTGTATGGTGTTTCCTCCGACACATTGGTGCGGCTGGCTTCCCGGGTTAAGCGAGCAGTGTGTCAAGAAGCAGCGTGACTTGGCAGGGTCGTGTTTCGGAGGACGTATGGGAGTTGCACCGATGGGACAAGACTGTAACTACCAATCTCCACGAAATTGTGGAGAAAAAGAGGTAAAAAGTACCAAAAAAAGCAATGAGGCAGAACGTTTAGGCCTCACCAATAAATTTAAAAAACGAGGCTGATGCATCACATCAGAAAATGTAGCTTAAAATGTTTTTCAACTATTTTTTCCCTCACATTATAAGCACAGCAATGCACACAAGGCAGTAAGCTATGCATGAATGTTCGTTCCATAATGCACTTAGCAGGAAAACATTGTCAAAAGCGCACCACACTTGCAAGCGGTTTCATGTGACAGAGATGGTAATATCTGTTAGAAATGTAGAAAGCGGGGAGATGTCAAGATGCAATAACTAGCATCGGGAGGTCTACAAACTAGCATGGGAGCGCTACAACTAGACATGGGACGCACAACTAGCATGGGACGCTACAACTAACATGGGACGCTACAACTAGCATGGGCGCTACAACTAGTATGGGACGCAACAACTAGCTATGGGACGCTACAACTAGCATGGGCGCTCCCAACTAGCATGGGATGCAACAACTAGCATGGGGCGCTACAACTAGCATGGGACGCTACAACTAGCATGGGGCGCTACAACTAGTATGGGGCGTTACAACTAGCATGGGGGCGCTACAACTAGCATGGGGCGCTACAACTAGCATGGGGCGCTACAACTGTATGGGGCGTTACAACTAGCATGGGGCGCTACAACTAGCATGGGGCGCTACAACTAGCAGATGGGCGCTAACAACTAGTATGGGGCGTTACAACTAGCATGGGGCGCTACAACTAGCATGGGCGCTACAACTAGCATGGGGCGCTACAACTAGCATGGGCCGCTACAACTAGCATGGGGGCTACACTAGCATGGGGGCTACAACTAGCATGGGACGCTACAACTAGCATGGGGCGCTACAACTAGCATGGGGCGCTACAACTAGCATGGGCGCTACAACTAGCATGGGACGCTACAACTAGCATGGGCTACAACTAGCATGGGCGCTACAACTAGTATGGGCGTTAACTAGCATGGGCGCTACAACTAGCATGGGGCGCTACAACTAGCAATGGGCGCTACAACTAGATGGGACGCTACAACTAGCATGGGCGCTACAACTAGCATGGGCCTACAACTAGCATGGGACGCTAACTAGCATGGCTACTAGCATGGGGCGCTACAACTAGCATGGGCGCTACAACTAGCATGGGCCGCTACAACTAGCAATGATCGTGGCTACTGACAATGAAAGAAGTGGATTTGAAAACCAATAGAACTTGAGAGAAATAGGCTACTGGTTTCAAAGGCATATGGAAGTCTTAATAAAATAATTGCCTCTTGTTTTTATGATCAAATCCACGTTTATTTGTCATATGCGCCGAATCAACAGTGTGTAGACTTTACAGGGAAATGCTGAATACACAGTGTGTAGACTTTACAGGGAAATGCTGAATACAACAGTGTGTAGACTTTACAGTGAAATGCTGAATACAAACAGTGTGTAGACTTTACAGGGAAATGCTGAATACAACAGTGTGTAGACTTTACAGTGAAATGCTGAATACAACAGTGTGTAGACTTTACAGTGAAATGCTGAATACAAAAGTGTGTAGACTTTACAGTGAAATGCTGATACAACAGTGTGTAGACTTTACAGTGAAATGCTGAATACAACAGTGTGTAGACTTTACAGGGAAATGCTGAATACAACAGTGTGTAGACTTTACAGTGAAATGCTGAATAACAGTGTGTAGACTTTACAGGTGAAATGCTGAATACAACAGTGTGTAGACTTTACAGGGAAATGCTGAATACAACATGGTGTAGACTTTACAGTGAAATGCTGAATACAAGTGTGTAGACTTTACAGTGAAATGCTGAATACAACAGTGTGTAGACTTTACAGTGAAATGCTGAATACAACAGTGTGTAGACTTTACAGGAATGCTGAATACAACAGTGTGTAGACTTTACAGTGAATGCTGATACAACAGTGTGTAGACTTTACAGGGAAATGCTGAATACAAAGTGTGTAGACTTACAGGAAATGCTGAATACAACAGTGTGTAGACTTTACAGGGAAATGCTGGAATACACGTGTGTAGACTTTACAGGAATGCTGAATACAACAGTGTGTAGACTTTACAGGGAATGCTTATACAAGCCTTAACAACAGAAGAAAAAGTGCCCAAAAAAAGAAATGGTAAAACAATAAAATAACAATACAGACTATATACCAGGTGTAGCAGTACCAAGTCAATGTGTAGGGTACCAGGTAGTAACGAGACTATATACCTGGTGTAGCAGTACCAAGTCAATGTGTAGGGTACCAGGTAGTAACGAGACTATATACCTGGTGTAGCAGTCCCAAGTCAATGTGTAGGGGTACCAGGTAGTAACGAGACTATATACCTGGTGTAGCAGTACCAAGTCAATGTGTAGGGACCAGGTAGTACGATACTATATACCAGGTGGTGCAGTACCAAGTCAATGTGTAGGGGTACCAGGTAGTAACGAGACTATAACCTGGTGTAGCAGTACCAAGTCAATGTGTAGGGGTACCAGGTAAACGATACTATATACCAGGTGTAGCAGTACCAAGTCAATTTGCAGGGGTACCAGGTAGTAACGAGACTATATACCGGTGTAGCAGTACCAAGTCAATGTGTAGGGGTACCAGGTAGTAACGAGACTATATACCAGGTGTAGCAGTACCAAGTCAATGTGTAGGGGTACCAGGTAGTAAGAGACTATATACCTGGTGTAGCAGTACCAAGTCAATGTGTACCAGGAAGTAACGATACTATTTACCAGAGTAGCAGTACCAAGTCAATGTGTACCAGGTTGTAACGATACTATATACCAGGTGTAGCAGTACCAAGTCAATGTGTACCAGGTAGTAACGATACTATTACCAGGTGTAGCAGTACCAAGTCAATGTGTAGGGGTACCAGGTAGTAACGAGACTATATCATGGTGTAGCAGTACCAAGTCAATGTGTAGGGTACCAGGTAGTAACGATACTATATACCAGGTGTAGCAGTACCAAGTCAATGTGTAGGGGTACCAGGTAGTAACGAGTCTATAACAGGTGTAGCAGTACCAAGTCAATGTGTAGGGGTACCAGGTAGTAACGAGACTATATACCTGGTGTAGCAGTACCAAGTCAATGTGTACCAGGTAGTAACGATACTATTTACCAGGAGTAGCAGTACCAAGTCAATGTGTACCAGGTTGTAACGATACTATATACCAGGTGTAGCAGTACCAAGTCAATGTGTACCAGGTAGTAACGAGACTATATACCTGGTGTAGCAGTACCAAGTCAATGTGCAGGGGTACCAGGTAGTAACGATACTATATACCAGGTGTAGCAGTACAAGACAATGTGCAGGGCCGGTATATCCGACTGGTATTTTCATCAACAAATCGCTAAAAAGTATTATTTTACAATGGGATTTCTTATATTGGCCGTTGCCAATTTTATTTATATTTTTTCATATTTTTGGTTCAAAGCCAGCTATTACTCAGACACATTGTCTCCTTTTTTTTCTTCACCTAAGCCATCAGTTATGGTCCATTATTCATTCCTATGGCAACACACACACACACACACCCCACACACCACACACACACACACACACACCACACACACCAACACACACACACACACACACACACACACACACACACACACACACACACAAGCTTACTGATCTACTGACACAGATTCAGTGAGCTAGTGTGTAGCCTAAATTATTTATATTCAGACGGCAGTCAGTGTGTGTGTGTGTGTGTGTGGGCTGGCTGGCTGGCTGGCTGGCTGGCTGTCAGACTTTGCTACTTCATATTATCTGTTTATTATTTATGAGTACTATTAGAGAGGGGTTCAGCCTCGTCACTCCACCTGAGACTTGGGGAAAGGGGAATAGTGTCCTGGTGGGTTCACTGGTTGCCTTAACAGGCAGGCAGCCTCCCTCTCTGAGTGAGACTTGGGGAAAGGGGAATAGTGTCCTGGTGGGTTCACTGGGTTGCCTTAACAGGCAGGCAGCCTCCTCTCTGAGTGAGACTTGGGAAAGGGGATAGTGTCCTGGTGGTTCACTGGGTTGCCTTAACAGGCAGGCAGCCTCCCTGTCTGAGTCTTGTGTTCTGCCTTCCCGTTCTGTGTGTCTGTGCTGTTTCTTTCACATGGAGAGACCCATCTCCTGCCAGGGTTGAATATTGTATGAGACGCTGAGTGTCGGAAGGAGCTGAGCCGAGGGCTCCTGGTGCATCCTGGGTTACGGGGGACCCAGGGCCCTCAGTTTCGCTCCCGGAGTGAAGTTTTCCCCCGAGGTACAGATGTAGGATCAGCTTCCCTTCCTCCAATCCTAACCTCTAACCATTTTGTGGGAAAACAAACAACTGACCAATGATCAGCGTCTAGGGGGCAGCTTGACCAATGATCAGCATCTAGGGGGCAGCTTGACCAATGATCAGCGTCTAGGGGGCAGCTTGACCAATGATCAGCATCTAGGGGGCAACTGACCAATGATCAGCGTCTAGGGGCAGCTTGACCAATGATCAGCGTCTAGGGGCAACTTGACCAATGATCAGCATCTAGGGGCAGCTTGACCAATGATCAGCATCTAGGGGCAGCTTGACCAATGATCAGCATCTAGGGGGCAGCTTGACCAATGATCAGCGTCTAGGGGCAGCTTGACCAATGATCACGTCTAGGGGGCAGCTTGACCAATGATCAGCATCTAGGGGGCAGCTTGACCAATGATCAGCGTCTAGGGGCAGCTTGACCAATGATCAGCGTCTAGGGGGCAGCTTGACCAATGATCAGCATCTAGGGGGCAACTGACCAATGATCAGCATCTAGGGGGCAACTGACCAATGATCAGCGTCTAGGGGGCAGCTTGACCAATGATCAGCGTCTAGGGGCAGCTTGACCAATGATCAGCGTCTAGGGGCAGCTTGACCAATGATCAGCATCTAGGGGCAGCTTGACCAATGATCCGATCTAGGGGGCAGCTTGACCAATGATCAGCGTCTAGGGGCAGCTTGACCATGATCAGCGTCTAGGGGGCAGCTTGACCAATGATCAGCATCTAGGGGGCAACTGACCAATGATCAGCATCTAGGGGGCAGCTTGACCAATGATCAGCATCTAGGGGGCAACTGACCAATGATCAGCATCTAGGGGCAGCTTGACCAATGATCAGCATCTAGGGGCAGCTTGACCAATGATCAGCATCTAGGGGGCAGCTTGACCAATGATCAGCGTCTAGGGCAGCTTGACCAATGATCAGCATCTAGGGGCAGCTTGACCAATGATCAGCATCTAGGGGGCAACTGACCAATGATCAGCATCTAGGGGGCAGCTTGACCAATGATCAGCATCTAGGGGGCAGCTTGACCAATGATCAGCGTCTAGGGGCAGCTGACCAATGATCAGCATCTAGGGGGCAACTGACAAATGATCAGCATCTAGGGGGCAGCTTGACCAATGATCAAGCATCTAGGGGGCAGCTTGACCAATGATCAGCATCTAGGGGGCAACTTGACCAATGATCAGCATCTAGGGGGCAGCTTGACTACACCCCTCACAGAGCTGGAACGGAGTGTGCCCAATTTGACTGGAGCGTGGAGTGAGATTCCCCGGACATTTCGCCCGGCTCCAATTTCTCTCCAGTAGCGCTCACTTCACTAGCTCAGGGCAGGCCCGGCCCAGCATGCATCTGTCCTCTACTTGTGTGCTGCTAATAGACCCTTGCTTTCAGCTTCTGTCACGGAGTTCACTAAATATTTTCATTTAAAGAAACTGATATAAAACACACAGGTGCTAAATCAAGGTGACTTATAAAGATGAGGACCAATAGCAAGAGAGGGAGTGTGATGATGTAATGTCTACAACTAAATAGTCACGATGGTGTTTCTAACTCTGTGCACATGCTAACAGAAAGGAACGAGCTGGGTAGATAACTAAGTGTGTCATTGTAGCAACGTATTTATATACTAAAAATCAGATCTCTTAAACGTTTCGTTCATTTTCATTCTATTATTCTATACAAGAGGACATCATTGATTTTGGCCCAATAGGCCTGGCCTGTTCAATGAGCTTTCCGTTGTGATTGGGTTATTTTGCCTAAAACCTTTTAGGCCTACCTATATATATATATATATATATATAAACAACTCTACATCTCTGCCCAGCCTGGATAGAGTGGCCTAAAGGGTGTTTATCATCCCCAGTGGCTCTGGCAGTGGGTAGAGAATATTCTCCACTGCTGGTCTGATCTCCAGGCATCAACACATGAACCCCAGACTGGACAGACTCCTTTTTCTAAAAAATGATTTCAAAAGCCACTAATATGTAATTTTTCATTTCATTTTGTATTTAATTCTAAGTCACAGCCTATATGCGCAATTCATAGACTAATGATTTAATACAACAAAATGTTGTTTAAAATGCTGAGCGCMTTATGTCTCTACCAGCCTAGTGTGTAGTACTCACCAATGCATTTCTTTGTAGCCTTAAAATAATAGTAATAATATATAGCCTTAATAATTCATTTTCGTTCCTTCTTTGGCTCCTGACCTATTTAGAGATTATTCAGAYCCCTTGACTTTTTCCACAGTTTGTTACGTTACAGCCTTATTCTAAAATGGATTCAATAAAAAAACATGTCTCGTCAATCTACACAAACTACCCCATAATTGACATCACAAATACCCCATAATGACATCACAATACCCCATAAAGACATCACAAATACCCACATAATGACATCACAAACCCATAATGGCAAAGCGAAAATAGTTTTTTGAAAATTTGTGCAAATTATTACAAATAAAAAACGAAATACCTATTTACATAAGTATTTCAGACCCTTTGCTATGAGACTGAATTGAGCTCAGGTGCATCCTGTTTCCATTGATCATCCTTAAGATGTTTCTAGAACTTGATTGGACTCCACCTGTGGTAAACTAAATTGATTGGACATGATTTAGAAAGGCACACACCTGTCTATATAAGGCCACATTGACAGTGCATGTCAGAGCAAAAACCAAGCCATGAGGTCGAAGGAATTGTCCGAGAGTCAGAGACAGAGGGTGTCGAGGCACAGATCTGAGGAAGGGTACCAGAAAATGTCTGCAGCATTGAAGGTCCCAGAACACAGTGGCCTCCATCATTCTAAATGGAAGAAGTTTGGAACCACCAAGACTCTTCCTAGATCTGGCCGCCCGGCCAAACTGAGCAATCGGGGAAGAAGGGCCTTGGTCAGGGAGGTGACCAAGAACCCGATGTCACTCTGACAGAGTCTGGAGTTCTCTGTGTAGATGGAGAAACCTCCAGAAGGACTTGGTTTCTCTGCAGCATTCTACCAATCAGGCGTTTTATGGTAGAGTGGCCAGATGGAAGCCACTCCTCAGTAAAAGGCACATACTGAGAGTTTGCCAAAAGTCACCTGAAGACTCTCGACAGACAAACAAGATTCTCTGGTCTGATGAAACCAAGATTGAACTCTTTGGCCTGAATGCCAAGCGTCACGTCTGGAGGAAACCTGGCACATCCCTACGGTGAAGCATGGTGGTGGCAGCATCATGCTGTGGGAAAGTTTTTTCAGCGTCAGGGACTGGGAGACTAGTCAGGACCGGGGGGGAAAGATGAACGGAGCAAAGTACAGAGAGATCCTTAATGAAAACCTGCTGATTTCCAGTCATACCTCGTTAACCTTCTATCACCAGGCGGACATTGAATGATTCAGCTGGACCTCATTGTACAGCAACTGTCTAATGTTCTATTGTTGCCATTGGTGACCTGTGATGACCTGATGTCTACAGTCTGTCTACCATTGGGGAGATTCTTCATTCTGGATCCTGCTCCATCACCACCTAACGTCTTCCCCAGACACAGTGAATGTTACTTTCAACAACATGTTTTCCGCTGCTAAATCTTAACCCTAGATAATAATTCATTTTTGGTTGAGTAACCAATTTTTTTTTATTTTTTTTCAATAGGTCATTTTCAAGCCAGTGCGAGCCGTTTCAGTGCCTCCATTTCAGTGCCTCCGTTGCAGTGCCTCCGTTTCAGTGCCTCCGTTTCAGTGCCTCCGTTTCAGTGTCTCCGTTTCAGTGCCTCCATTTCAGTGCCTCCATTTCAGTGCCTCCGTTTCAGTGCCTCCATTTCAGTGCCTCCGTTTCAGTGTCTCTGTTTCAGTGCCTCCGTTTCAGTGCCTCCGTTTCAGTGCCTCCGTTTCAGTGTCTCCATTTCAGTGCCTCCGTTTCAGTGCCTCCATTTCAGTGCCTCCATTTCAGTGTCTCCATTTCAGTGCAATTTGACCCCCGATAGACGTCACACTCAGCAGCCAGCAGGATGCCCATTTCCCTGTCCAGTGCAGTTTCCTGTGCTGCGGTGGTGATGACCAAGCTTTTGGCCCATCCTGTCTGCGCCTCAGGTTATGCATACCAAATGGCACCCTATTCCCTACTTAGTGCACTACTTTTGGACCAGAGCCCTATGGAAACAGGGTGCCTAATGGAATAGGGCTCTGGTCAAAAGAAGTGCACGATGTAGGGAATAGGATGCCATTTGGGAAGCAGCCAGAATTTGTCTCTCGGTGGGAGGTGTTAGATCAGAGAGGGCCAGCGGGGAAAGGGCCGCACACACAGACTGCTGCTTACTGCCTCCTCTCCTCTCCTCTCCTCTCCTCTCCTCTCCCCAGTGCCTGCCTACCTCTGTCCCTTCCTCCATCCAGAACAGAGGTGAATAACTTATGAAGGAGAGATGAGGAGCGAGGGATGACAGCTCTCCTCTCCACTCCCAAGCGCTTGCCTGCCTCTGTCTGTGTACCCAGAGACKAAYAGGCTGACTAYACCGCTCGCRTTGCAAAATACATTTAGAAATCTATATTATTAAATTATTGCACCCACACTGCTCGCGCGCGCCAACGAGCGTCTGTGTTGCCAAGGGCCAAGAAGTCAGTTCTATTTGTGACCCTGAACACTGTGTGCAAGTCCTGCCTCTCCCATCTCCTCATTGGTTTATAGAAGCAGGTACCCACATGCCATCTCCTCATTGGTTATACCCACGTGGGTGACTGAAAGACGAACGAGGTCAGTGGCGGTAATGCACCTAATTAATGAAAGTTGCCCATCGCAATATAAAGTCAAGAGAAGAAAAGGCCTGGAAGGAGAGATGACTAGAAACGATGCGGTTGACCGTTTTATGTGTGGATTAATCGTCGGAGTAGAGGACCTTGTGCATTTCAGGTAAAATAACAACTCAATGTTTATATCCCAGGACAAATTAGCTAGCAACAGCAAGCTAGATAAATAGGACAAATKAGCGTTTTAAGTGCAAGCTAGCTAGCTAATTTGCCATAAACGTTTAATGCTTTTTGACCTGTCTCCAAATTAACATAATTGCTTCAGAGTTTGTTGTTTGGTGTCGGGGGGACAAAATATATTTATGCACGATGGCGCATGTGCGCAGCCGGTTTGGGTTCCGTGTTACACCAACCAGAGGAGGGGAGAATAATTAGAGAAGAGAGAGAGAGAGACAGATGGAAAAGTGCTTCAAGACATGTTAATGTATTCATCATCATCCTATAATTCMGTAGTAGCTAGCTACAGACTCATTATGAGACGCTAAATGGAACTTGCTGTCGTCCCTCTGAATGTAGACTGTAATAAAATGTATCTCTCCTTACTTAGTGGTGTATTGTTCCTGTAATCTAAGTCCTGTTCTTCCAGGAGTGAAGACGGAGGCTGATTCTGACTGTAAATATGGGTGGGGGTGGGGGGGGGGTTGTAGTCAGTCTCTGAAGAGCAGGCTTCCGAATTTCTGTAACTCTCTACTCTCTACTGTTGGTGTCTGGAAGCCTGTTTTAGTCRTGCTGTTTACCAAGCTTCTGCTACAGCAGAGGAGGTACGCCATGGTCCGCCCGCCACAGTGAGATGTGCTGTACTCCCTACTGGAATGGCATGTCTGTTATGGCATCCAGTCTGTGTTCAGATCCAGAGGGTGTTTCTGATTACACTAGAGTACCACCGACCCTGATCAGTGTGGAAGTACTTCCCAGTAACCCCCCTGCCCTAACCAGCCACAGCTCTCAGAGATCAGAGAGGGAGCTCTCTAAATAGCAGGGAGAATGCCATGTTGTCCTGTCATTTAATAGCAGAGTATATGCCTGTTTGTTCCTGTCATTTAAATAGCAGGAGAATGCCATGTTGTCCTGTCATTTAAATAGCAGGAGGATGCCATGTTGTCCTGTCATTTAAATAGCAGGAGGAATTGCCATGTTGTCCTGCCATTTAAATAGCAGGAGGATGCCATGGTGTCCTGTCATTTAAATAGCAGGAGAATGCCATGTTGTCCTGGTCATTAAATAGCAGGAATGCCATGTTGTCCTGCATTTAAATAGCAGGAGGATGCCATGTTGTCCTGCATTTAAATAGCAGGAGGATGCCATGTGTCCTGTCATTTAAATAGCAGGAGTATGCCATGTTGTCCTGTCATTTAAATAGCAGGAGGATGCCATGTTGTCCTGCCATTAAATAGCAGGAGGTAATTTGCCATGTTGTCCTGTCATTTAAATAGCAGGGGAATGCCATGTTTCCTGTCATTTAAATAGCAGGAAGTAGCCATGTTGTCCTGTCATTTAAATAGCAGGAGGAATGCCATGTTGTCCTGTCATTAAATAGCAGGAGAATCCATGTTGTTCCTGTTCATTTAAATAGCAGGAGGAATGCCATGTTGGCCTGTATTTAAATAGCAGGAGGATGCCATGTTGTCCTGTCATTTAAATAGCAGGAGGAATGCCATGTTGTCCTTGCCATTTAAATAGCAGGAGGAATGCATGTTGTCCTGTCATTTAAATCACAGGAGGAATGCCATGTTGTCCTGTCATTTAAATAGCAGGAGGAAATGTCATGTTGTCCTGCCATTTAAATAGCAGAGGAATGCCATGTTGTCCTGTCATTTAAATAGCAGGAGGAATGCCATGTTGTCCTGTCATTTAAATAGCAGGAGGAATGCCATGTTGTCCTGTCATTAAATTACAGGCAATCTCTTCATGTCATTCAGGGGTCTCATGTTCATCGGAGAGAGGGCAGAGACGGAGGGACATGAAACGCCGGGAGAGGACATTGAAATGAGACAGGAAGAGGACATAGAGGACCCAGAACAGAGAGAGGGCCCAATGACCAGACAGAGAGAATCCACTAGACCAGCAGAGGGACCCTAGAGACCAGGACAGAAGGAGAAATCCATAGCCCAGGACAGAGAGGAGCATCCTCAGTACAGGGACAAGAGAGACCCCAGAGACAGGAGAGGACCATAGACCAGGGAGAGGAGAGTAGACCCAGAGACAGAGGAAACCATAAGACCAAGGGACAGAGAGACCCAAGACGGGAGAGACATCCAGTAACCAGGACAAGAGAAATCCATAGACCAGGGACGAGAGAAGCGAGAAGACCCCAGAGACCAGGACAGAGAGAGACCAGAGGACCAGGAGACAGAGAGAGACCCAGAGACCAGGACAGAGAGAGACCCAGAGACCAGGACAGAGAGGAGACCCAGACCAGGGACAGAGAGAGACCAGAGACCAGGGACAGACAGAGACCAGGACGGACAGAGAGAGAGAGCATACATACTATATACTATGTAATTGTGTGGAGGGCATGGTAGCCCAGGATGTTGCTGACGTAGCACCCTGTCGTCTCCTTCCATAATCTCGTGCCTCTCCTTCCATGAGATCTCAGTCGCTTTTTTCCCTCCCTCCCATAGAATTCCCTCCAAATAAGTGCCCCTTCCCTTCCACCTTCCAAGATCTCAGCTCTCCTTCCTAGATCTAGTGCTCTCCTCCATAGATCTCAGTGCTCTCCTTCCATAGATTCTCAGTAGCTCTCCTTCCATAGCATTTAGCTCTCCTTCCATAGATCTCAGTGCTCTCCTTCCATAATCTCTAGTGCTCTCCTTTCCATAGATCTCAGTGCTCTCCTTCCATAGATCTCAGTAGCTCTGCTCCCTTCCATGATCTCGAGTGCTCTCCCTTCCATAATCTCAGTGCTCTCCTTCCATAGATCTCAGTGCTCTCCTCTCCATAGATCTCAGTGCTCTCCTTCCATAGATCTCATGCTCTCCCTTCCATAGATCTCAGTGCTCTTCCTTCCATAGATCTCCAGTGCTCTCCTTCCATAGATCTCATGTGCTCTCCTTCCATAGATCTCAGTGCTCTCCTTCCATAGATCTCAGTGCTCTCCTTCCATAGATCTCAGTTGCTCTCCTTCCATAGATCTCAGTCTCTCCTCCATAGATGCTCAGTGCTCTCCTTTCCATAATCTCAGTGCTCTCCCCCATAGATCTCACGTGCTTCTCCTTCCATAGATTCTCAAGATGCTCTCCTTCTAGATCTCAGTGCTCTCCTCCATAGATCTCAGTGCTCTCCTTCCATAGATCTCAGTGCTCCTTCCACTAGATCTCAGTCTCTCCTTCCATAGATCTCAGTGCTCTCCTCCATAGATCTCCAGTGCTCTCCTTCCATAGATCTCATTGCTCTCCTTCCATAAGATCTCAGTGCTCTCCTCCTTCCATAGATCTCAGTGCTCTCCTTCCATAGATGGTCAGTGCTTCTCCTTCCATAGATCTCAGTGCTCTCCTCCATAGATCTCAGTGCTCTCCTTCCATAGATCTCATGCTCTCCTTCCATAAGATCTCAGTGCCTCCTTCCATAGATCTCCGTGCTCTCCTTCCATAGATCTTAGTGCTCGTCAATTAGAGCCTCGGTGTTGACACGTGTTGTTATGGTCACATCCATACACAGTCTCCATGGTGACCAGGGGGGGGGGGGGCGATGGCCCCAACAGTATGAGATGGAGTTGGCTTACCAGTCTGCCTATAGGCTACTACTGAAGACCATTACCCCAGTTATCAGATGATGGCTTCCAGTCTCTATAGCTACTACTGAAACCTATACCCCAGTTGATCAGATGGAGTTGGCTTCCAGTCTCCTATAGGCTACTACTGAAGACCTATACCCCAGTTGATCAGATGAGTTGGCTTCCAGTCTTCCTATGGCTGAACTACTGAAACCTATACCACCAGTGATCAGATGGAGTTGGCTTCCAGTCTCCTATAGGCTACTTACTGAAGACCTATACCACAGTTGATCAGATGAGTTGGCTTCCAGTCTCCTATAGCTACTACTGAAGACCTATACCCCAGTTGATCAGATGGAGTTGGCTTCAGTCTCCTATAGGCTACTACTGAAGACCTATACCCCAGTTGAAATGGAGTTGGCTTCCAGTCTCCTATAGGCTACATACTAAGAATATAACCCAGTGATCAGATGGAGTGGCTTCCAGTCTCCTATAGGGCTACACTGAAGACCTATACCCCAGTTGATCAGAGGTATCACAGTCTGTACTATTAGATTCTCCTTTCATGGTTTGCAGGATGGATGGTGGAACGGACTGATGGATGGATGGATGGGTGAGATATAGGGCGCAGAGCCAAAATCTTCCATCTCCGGATGATGACTCGGCAACCGAGAACTGATGGGATCTTGAGGCCAAAGTTCCAGTCCGAACTGGTCTTCCTAGCGGTGGCAGCCACGTTGTTCAGAGGAAACTCAGTCAGTGTCATTCCCCTTAAAGGATAGTCCCTCCCAACATGTCTCTAAATCCACGTTGGTTTCCTAAACGCCACGCTTTGCGTTTCCTTAATGCCACGTTGGTTTCCTTAATGCCACGTTGCGTTTCCTTAATGCCACGTTTCGGTTTCCTTAATGTGGCCACGTTGGTTTCCCTTACATGCCACGTTGGTTTTCCTTAACGCCACGTTTGGTTTCCTTAATGTCACGTTTTCCTAACGCCACCGTTGGTTCCTTAACGTCACGTTGGTTTCCTTAACGCCACGTTGTTCCTTAACGCCACGTTGGTGTTCCTTAACGCCACGGTTGGTTTTCCTTAACGCCAACGTTGTTCCTTAACGCCACGTTGGTTTCCTTAAGCCACGTTGGTTCCCTTACGCCACGTTTGGTTTCCTCTAACGCCACGTTGCGTGTTTCCTTAACGCCACGTTGTTTCCTTAACGCCACGTTGGTTTCCTTAACGCCACAGTTGGTTTCCTTAACGCCACGTTGGTTTCCTTAACGTCACGTTTGTTTCCTTAACGTCCACGTTGGTTTCCTTAACGCCACGTTGTTTCCTTAACGGCCACGTTTTTGCCCTGAACTGGCATCCCACGTTGGTTTCCTAACGCCACGTTGGTTCCTTATACGCCACGTTGGTCCCTTAACGCCTCACGTTGGTTTCCCTAACGCCACGTGGTTCCTTACGCCACTGTTTCCACTTAACGTCACGTTGTTTCCTTTACCGCCACGTTGTTCCTTAACCGTTGGTTTCCTTAACGCCACGTTGGTTCCGT
>NW_019943179.1:328915-334608 GCF_002910315.2 Salvelinus sp. IW2-2015 | reverse complement strand
CGTCGTGCTCTCCTTCCATAGATCTCAGTGCTCTCCTTCCATAGATCTCAGTGCTCTCCTTCCAATAGATCTCAAGATGCTCTCCTTCCATAGATTCTCAGCTGCTCTCCTTCCATAGATATCTCAGCTCTCCTTCCATAGATCTTAGTGCTCGTCACATTAGAGCCTCGGTGTTGACACGTGTTGTTATGGTCACATCCATACCCAGTCTCCATGGTGAGCGGGGGGGGGGGGGGCATGGGCCCACAGTAGATGGATTGGTTCAGTCTCCTACTACATAGAGACCTATACCAGTTGATAGATGGTTGGCTCTCCAGTCTCCTATAGGCTACTACTGAAGACCTATCCCCAGTTGAATCAGATGGAGTTGGCTTCCAGTTCCTTAGACTACGTAAGACATCCCAGCTTGACATTATTGGATTCCAGCCCATGCTACTCGACCTATACCCCAGTTGATCAGATGAGTTGGCTTCCAGCTCTCCTATAGGCTCTTACTGAAGACCTATACCACAGATTGATCAGATGAGTTGGCTTCCAGTCTCTATAGCTACTACTGAAGACTATACCCCAGTTTGATCAGATGGAGTTGCTTCAGTCTCCTATAGGCTACTACTGAAGACCTATACCCAGTTGATCAGATGGAGTTGGCTTCCAGTCTCCTATAGGCTACTACTGAAGACTATACCCCAGTTGATCAGATGAGTTGGCTTCCAGTCTCCTATAGGCGACACTGAAGACCTATACCCGCTTGATCAGATGAGTCACAGTCGTGTCTATTAGATTCTCCTTTATGGTTTGCAGGATGGATGAGGTGACGGACGGACTGATGGATGGAATGATGGGTGGATATAGGGCGCAGAGCCAAAATCTTCCATCTCCGATGATGACTCGGCGAACCGAGAACTGATGTATCTGAGGCCAAGTTCCAGTCCGAACTGTCTGTCTTACCACGGTGGCAGCCACGTTGTTCAGAGAGAACTCAGTCAGTGTCATTCCCCTTAAAGGATATCCTGCCCAACTGGTCTCAATGCCACGTTGGTTTGTCCTTAACGCCATGGATCCTAGTATGGTTTTCCTTAATGTCCTACGTTGCGTATCCCTTCTGGACGTTTACTGCCACGTTGGTTTCCTTAAATGCCACGTTGTGTTTTCCTTATGACGTGGCTCCAACTTTGCACTGGTTTTCCTTAACCGTACTCACGTTGTTTACCCTAATTCACGTTGGCCTTGCCCACGTGGCTTCCTTAATGTCAACTTCGAGCGTTTCCCTTAAACCGTTCGTTTCTACCACGTTTGGTTCCGTTAAACGCCACGTTGGTCTACAAGTTGTCCCTTAACCGCCCACGTTGTTTTAGCACGTCTATGCAACGGCCTACGCTACTTGGTTCGCTTACACTTGGTTCCTTAAGCCACGTTGGTTCCTTACCGGCCACAAGGTGGGTTTCCTTAACGCACGTGGTCCGGTACGCCCCGCTTCTAACGTCACGGTTGGTTTCTCATTAAACGCCACGTGAGTTACTTAACGCACTGTTGTCGTCTCCTTAACGCCGTTCGTGGTTTCTTAACGCCACGTTGACGTTTCCTCCTTGACATCGCCACGTTTGGGTTTCCCTTAACGCCACGTGCGTTCCTGAACGCTTTGCCTTACCACGTTGTTTCCTTAACGCCACTGTTGGTTTACCTTAACGCCCAGTTGGTTTCCTTAACCGCTCACGTTTCGGTTCTCCTTAACGTCACGTTGGTTTCCTTAACGATCCACGTTGGTTTCCCTTAAGCCACGTTGTTTCCTTAACGACGTTTCGTTTCCTTTAACGTCACGTTGGTTTTCTTAACGTCACGTTTGGTTTCCCTTCCCAACGTCACGTTGGTTCTTAAATGCCAGTCTGGTTCCTAACCCACGTTGGTTTCCACTTACGACTTGGTTTCCTAACGTCACGTTGTTTCCTTAAGCCACGTTGGTTCTTCCTTACGCCACGTTGGTTCCTTAGGCCACGTTGGGTTTCTCTCTTAATCACGTCCGCCTGCGCACGTTGGTTTCTCACCTTAACGCCACGTGGTTTCCTACCGCCACGGTGTTCCTTATTGCACGTTGTTTCCTACCGCCACGTTGGTTTCCTTAACGCCACGTTGGTTTCCTTAACGCCACGTTGGTTTCCTTAACGCCACGTTGGTTTCCTTACCCTGCCGTGAGTGGATGGCTGGGGGTCGGAACATAGTAATAAATAATTTGTACACTGCAAATTGCCCGCAATAAWCCCAAACAGATACAGTATTTGACCTAAACAGAATGATTTCAAACCTTGATAACATTGGGATACGATCACATATGTCTCTCTTTATGCGTGGGAACACGTGAACAGATTTACTACTGATTTTACTCTTTTATGTCTTTTCATGTCTAACAACAAAGATTTATAAAAAAACATTTACTCAGAAAACTTGGGGCACCAAATATAATCACCTGCTGGCCTGTCTATTGGGGAAACCCTGCTGTCGGCAGTCTCTAGACAAGGTATGACAGCAATCCATGCTTTTGGTTTAGTTTCCCCCGGCAGTGGCTGGCACTGTTTCCAAATGCTAAAGTTTTTGTCATCGGGTCCGTTTTTAAAGCGAATTGCGATTCTATACATTTTGCAATGTGTAGTCATGTGATATTAGTGTCCACCCCAAAAGACCATCAGATACTGAGGGGGGGGAAAAAGGTTTTTATTTTGAGAGAAACGCAAACACAAAAAGGCCAATTCATGTTTTATTCAGTGGGGCCTCTCATTATCTTCTGGGGTGGAAATGAAAAGGTTGTTTGATGATCTGTGAAAGAGATGGACGGGAGAGAAAGAAAAGAGAGAGAAAAAAAGAGAGAGAGAGAGAGAGTATGGGGTTTTGCCTAGAGAGGTGAGAAATGAGTACTGTAGGTCGCCTTCTATTTGATAAAATCACACACGGTGGAAATCTGGTCCGTGAGAGACCAGTTCAGAGACCGGTTCAGACCGGTTCAAAGGGCGTCAGTGTACTGAATTGATTTCCTTTTTCTCTCTCTCTCTCTCTCTTTCTCTCTTTCTTTCTCTCTCTCTCTTTCTCTCTTTCTTTCTCTCTCTCTTTCTCTCTGTCTCTCTCTTTCTCTCTCTGTCTCTCTCTCTCTCTCTCTCACTCTCTCTCTTTCTCACCCTCTGTTGAGCCTGAAGTGATGACTCAGGAATTCTCAAGGTTTTCATTTCCAAGGCTGTTGAAGGTCATGTGGCTGTCTGCTGCCTGCCTGCTGCTGCTCTGGCTTGTCTGCGGTGCTGATCTGCGCCTGTGCTGCTGTCCTGCCTGCTGCTGTCTCTGCCTGCCTGGCTGTCTGGCCTGCTGTCTGCCTGCCTGCTGTCTGCCTGCTGCTGCTGTCTGCCTGCTGCTGTCTGCCTGCTGCTGCTGTCTGCCTGCTGCTGTCTGCCTGCTGCGCTGTCTGCCTGCCTGCTGTGTCTCTGCCTGCTGCGTCTGCCTGCTGCTGTCCTCTGCTGCTGCTGTCTGCTGCTGCTGTCTGCCTGCCTGCTGTTGCCTGCCTGCTGCCTGCCTGCGCTGCTGTCTGCCTGCTGCTGTCTGCTGCTGCTGCTGTCTTGCCTGATGCCTGCTGCTGCCTGTCTGCTGGCCTGTCGCCTGCCTGCTGTCTGTCTACCTGATGTCTGCTTGCTGCTGCCTGCCTGCTGTCTGCTGCTGTCTGCCTGCCTGCTGTCTGCTGCTGTCTGCTGTCTGTCTGCCTGCTGCTGTCTGTCTGCTGCTGTCTGCTGTCTGTCTGCTGCTGTTGTTTGTCTGTCTGCTGCTGCCTGCTGCTGTCTACCTGCAACTTGCTGTCTGCCTGCCTGCTGTCTATCTACTTGCTGTCTGCCTGCTGCTTGTCTGTCTGCCTGGTGCTTGCTATCTGCCTGCAACTTGCTGTCTCCTGTCTGCCTGCTGTCTACCTGCTGTCTACCTGCTGTCTACCTGCTGTTCTACCTGCTGTCTGTCTACCTGCTGCTGTCTCTACTGCTGTCTGCCTGCTGCTGTCTCTCTTTTAGGCCTGGTTATATGCTCCTTCTCTGTACCATCTTGATCAGAAACTTCTGGAACGTGAACACTCCACTAACCTATAATCAAAAGGAACCGTGGTGGTGTATGGTGTCTAGCCTGGTGTCAGATCTGTTGATGCTGCTTGCCAACTCCTATCTCCTATGGTCGACAATGTTTGCAGGACAGCACAAACAGATCTGGGACCAGGCTATTCATGATGAATCTAAGGGCAGATCCTCTCGTCTGTCCCGCACAGTGTTCAGACCTGCTGTGGCACTGATTAGGTGCGTTTGTTTAACCTTACCCATCCTGCCGAGTGGGTATATTTTGCACATTTGAGACCATTATTTAGGTCAAACAAATGCACCCACGTAGTTGGCTCTGTGATCTAAGCCTTGGCTTGGACTGACTCCTATCCTAGGCTGTTATCCCCAGAATGCTCTCTGTGTTCTCCTCCTCCCCACCTACTGCGTTTTTATGGCAGGATTTCTCTCTTTGAATTCAGTTCAATGTTTTTTTTTATTGGCATGGGAAACATATGTGACTCACCAACTGGATTCGGTCTTATGTAGCAAAATTAGAATTTCTGTTTTTTAAATTGGTTAAAAGTRGAGTACTCAGAGCTACAAAATGGTATATCGTACACTGCATTCGAGGAAACAATGGGAAAGTAATTCTGCTTTGGTGTTCTTTGGCACGGCGACTATGGTATCTGTTTGAAGCATGTAGGTATTACACACTCGGTCAGAGACAGGTTGAAAATGTCAGTCAAGACAGTTGCCAGTTCACGTCCCGGTAATCCGTCTGGTCCTGTGGCCTTGTCAGTGTTGACCTGTTTAAAGGTCTTACATCGGCTACGGAGAGCGTGATCACACAGTCATCCGGAACAGCTGGTACTCTCATGCATGCTTCAGTGTTGCTTGCCTCGAAACGCACATAGAAGTAATTTAGCTCGTCTTGTAGGCTCGTGTCACTGGGCAGCTTGCGCCTGGGTTTCCCTTTGTGGTCCGTAATAGTTTGCAGGCCCTGCCACATCTGACGAACGTCAGAGCCGGTGTAGTACGATTCAATTTTAGTCCTGTATTGGTGCTTTGGCTGTTTGATGGTTCGTCTGAGGGCATAGGCGGGATTTCTTACAGCTTCCGGGTAAAAGTCCCTCTCCTTGAAAGCGGCAGCTCTAGCCTTTGGCTCAGTGCGGATGTTGCCTGTAATCCCTGGCTTCTGGTTGGGGTATGTACGTACGGTCACTGGGGACGACGTCATCAATGCACTTATTGATGAAGCCGGTGATTGATGTGGTGTACTCCTCAATGCCATCGGATGAGTCCTGGAAACATATTCCAATCTGTGCTAGCAAAACAATCTGCGTCATCTGACCACTTCCGTATTGAGTGAGTCACTGGTACTTCCTGCTTTAGTTTTGGCTTGTAAGCAGGAATCAGGAGGATAGAGTTATGATCAGATTTTCAAAATGGAGGGTGAGGGAGAGCTTTGTACGTGTCTCTGTGTGGAGTAAAGGTGGTGTAGAGTTTTTCCCCTCTTGTTGCACATGTAACATACTGATAGAAATGAGGTAAAACACCCTATTCCCTATGGGCTCTGGTCAAAAGTAGTGCACCCTATTCCCTATGGGCTCTGGTCAAAAGTAGTGCACCCTATTCCCTATGGGC
>NW_019943179.1:321419-325795 GCF_002910315.2 Salvelinus sp. IW2-2015 | reverse complement strand
TTCTGGTCAAAGATATGCACCCCTATTCCCTATGGGCTCTGGTCAAAAGTAGGCACTATACAGGAAATAACGTGCCATTTTTAGTTCAAGCTCGCAGCAGACCATTGTGTGTTGTGTGTGTGTGTGTGTCTTGGCAGAGCATCTGTGCTGGGTGCTGTAGCAGGGCCACCCTCCAAGGCCAGCCAGCAGGGACGCAGCAGTATCTAGGTCTGGTGATGTAGCAGGAGGCAGCAGTATCTAGGTCTGGTGATGTAGCAGGGGAACAGCATATCTAGTTCTGGGTGATGTAGCAGGGAGACAGCAAGTATCTAGGTTGGGTGAGTGTGAGCAGGAGGCAGCAGTATCTAGGTCTGGGTGATATAGCAAGGGCCAGACCAGCAGTATCTAGGTCGGAGTAGCAGGGCCAGACAGAAGTATCACGTCTGGGTGATGTAGAGGGCCAGACAGCAGTATCTAGGTCTGGGTGATGTCGCAGGGCCAGAACAGCAGTATCTAGGTCTGGGTGATGTAGAAGGGAGACGGCAGTATCTAGGTCTGGTGATGTTAGCAGGGCCAACAGCAGATCAGGTCTGGGTGATGTACAGGGAGACAGCAGTATCTAGGTCTGGGTGATGTAGTAGGGCCAGACAGCAGTATCTAGGTCTGGGTGATGTAGCAGGGAGACAGCCAGTATCTAGGTCTGGGTGATGTAGCAGGGCAGAACAGCAGTATTAGGTCTGGGTGATGAGCAGGAGACAGCAGTATTAGCTTCTGGGTGATGTAGCAGGGCAGACAAGCAAGTATCTAGGTATGGGTGATGTAGCAGGGCCAGACAGCGTATCTAGGTCTGGGTGACTGTACAGGGAGGCAGCAGTATCTAGGTCTGGTGTGGAATGTAGGCAGGGAGACAGCAAGATCTAGGTCTGGGTGATGTAGCAGGGCAGCCAGCAGGCCAAACAGCAAGTATCTAGGTGCGGGTAATGTAGCACGGGCAACACGTTACTAGGTCAGGGTAGAGCGATGGTCAGGCATCGGTGAAGTAAGCAGCAGTGTCTGGGGATGGTGGAGCAGGGAGTACAGCAGTGTCTGGGTGATGTAGCAGGACAGAAGAGAGGGTGAATGCAGGCAGTGCTCTGGAGGAGTAGCAGGGAGACAGCCAGTATCTAGCTGGGTGACTTGAGCGAGTGGAGGCAGCATTTCAGCGGGGGGTTGGTTGTTGGTAAGGGTAGATATCAGTCTGGGTTTAGCAGGGAACAGCAGATCTAGGCTGGGTGGATTAGCAGGGAGACACAGTACTTAACGGTCTGGCGATGATGCAGCCATCGCAGCGGCAACCAATTACGCGGTGATGGACGAGGCCCAGACACTAGTCTAGTGTATGCGGTGGAGGGCTTGGGATGTAGCAGGGAGACACAGGCGGGATGAAGACGAGCTGGGATACAGTAAAGCGTACTTCTGGGTGATGTACAGGAGGAGCACTGGAGTACAGTGACTAGCAGTACTAGGGTGATGTAGCAGGGCAGGCGAACAGCAGGGCCGAAACCATATGCTAGGATCTGGGTGATGTACAGCCAGAACAGTCAGTATCTAGGTCTGCGTGATGAAGACAGCGTGACCGTGATGGCAGGCAGCAGTTGTAGCGGCGATAGGGAGCAGCAGTGTCTGGTGATGTAGCAGGGAGACAGCAGTATCTAGGTCTGGGTGATGTAGCAGGAGGCAGAGGTCTGGGGATGTACAGAGACAGCAGTATATCTAGGTCTGTGATGTAGCAGGGAGCACAGTATCTAGTCTGGGGTATTGTAGGGGGAGACAGCAGTATCTAGTCTGTGATGTACGAGGAGACAGCATATCTAGGTCTGGGTGATGTAGCAGGGAACAAGTAATCTAGGCTGGGATAGCAGGGAGACAGCAGTATCTAGGTTGGTGATGTCAGACCTATCTAGTTCGTATTAGGGCACGGTATTACTATTATTCAACTTATTAACCCAGGTAGGACAAATTTGAGACATCGTTCTCCATTATCAATTGCGTACCTGGCCAAGATAAGCAATAGAGTCGATACATACACAGACACATATTTACACATGGAGTAAAAAAAACAACAGTCAATAAATACAGTGAAAAATAAGTCTATATAACAATGTAGTAAGCGAGGTTGAAGGATACAGCGATAGTGAAGGCCAACAAAATTAATATATAAAATAAATAAAATATAAAAGAGCCATGGTGGGCGATAGTAAATACACCGAAATAGCAATAAATAAAAACACTGGAATGGTGGTTTGGCAGTGGAAGAAACGTGCAAAGTAGACGATAGAGATAAATGGGTGCAAAGGAGCAAAAAATAAATAAATTGGATACAGTAGGTAAGCAGGTAGTTGTTTGGGGCTAAATATAGATGGCTATGTTACAGGTGCAGTAATCTATGAGCCTGCTCTGACACTGGTGTTAAAGCTAGTGAGGGAGATAAGCGTTCAGTTTCAGAGATTTTTGTAGTTTGTTCCAGTCAATTTTTTTATTTTTTTTTCCTTTCAACCTTTATTTAGACAGGTAGGCTTTGAGAACAAGTTGCCCTCATTTGCAACTGCGACCTGGCCAAGATAAAGCATAGCAGTGTGAACAAGACAACACAGAGTGTTTAGCGATCATGGAGTAAAGCAATCAACAATGTCAATAACATGGGGTAGAAAAAAAAAAGAGAAATCTATATACGCAATGTGTGCAAAAGGCATGAAGGTAGCATATAAATCGAATAATACAATTTAGCAGATTAACACTGGATGTGATAAATATCAGATGATCAATGTGCAAGAAGAGATACTTGGTGTGCAAAAGAGCAGAAAAGTAAATAAATAAAAATGCAGTATGGGGGGGTGAGGTAGGTAAATTGGTGGGTAGTTTACAATGGAACTATGTAACAGCTGCTAGCGATCGGTTGCTGCTCGGATAGGCAGATTTTTTAAAGTTGTTGAGGAGATTAAAGTCTCCAACTTCAGAGATTTTGCAATTCGTTCCAGTCGCAGGCGAGCAGAGAACTGGATAAAACTTTTGACCATAGCCCAATTGGTGAAACATAGGGTGCGATTTGGAACAAGCACAATGGAGCCCAGGTCAAAATAGTGCACTATACAGGGGTTAGGGTCCGATTAGGAACTCAGACATTGTGTGTTGAGGAGAAAGACCTCACTTCAGCTGTCTCTGCCGGTCTTATCCTTCTGACCTGTTGGTGTCACACGAAACAAACACACAGTTATGTATTGCTATCCTTGTGGGGACCAAAGAATTGATTCCCATTCAAAATCCTATTTCCCCTAACCCGAAATCTAACTCTCAAATCACATTTTATTGGTCACATACACATGGTTAGTAGATGTCATTGGTCACATACACATGGTTAGTAGATGTTATTGGTCACATGGTTAGTAGATGTTATTGGTCACATGGTTAGTAGATGTTATTGGTCACATGGTTAGTAGATGTTATTGGTCACATACACATGGTTAGTAGATGTTATTGGTCACATGGTTAGYAGATGTTATTGGTCACATACACATGGTTAGCAGATGTTAATGTGAGTGTAGCGAAATGCTTGTGCTTCTAGTTTCGGCAGTGCAGTAATATCTAACAAGTCATCTAACAATTCCCCAACAACTACCTAATACACACAAATCTAAAGGGGTGAATGAGAATATGTACATATAAGTATACGGATGAGTGATGGCCGAGCGTCATAGGCATGGTGATATGGTATAAAATACAGTATATACATGTGATATGAGTAATGTAAGATATGTAAACATTATTAAAGTGTCATTATTTAGAGTGGCATTGTTTAAAGTGACTAGTTATCCATTTATTAAAGTGTCCAGTGAATGGGTCTCAATGTAGGCAGCAGTCTCTCTGAGTTAGTGATTGCTGTTTAGCAGTCTGATGGCTTTGAGATAGAAGCTGTTTTTCAGTCTCTCGGTCCCTGCTTTGACGCACCTGTACTGACCTCGCCTTCTGGATGATAGCGGGGTGAACAGGCAGTGACTCGGGTGGTTGTTGTCTGTGATGATCTTTTTGGCCTTCCTGTGACATCGGGTGCTGTAGGTGTCCTGGAGGGCAGGTAGTTTGCCCCCGGTGATGCTTTGTGCAGACCTCACTACCCTCTGGAGAGCCTTGCGGTTGAGGGCGGTGCAGTTGCCGTACCAGGCGGTGAGGGAGGAGAGGATGTTCTCGATTGTGAATTGGTTAAAGTTTGTCAGTGTTTTAGATGACAAGCCACATTTCTTCAACCTCCTGAGGCGCTGTTGCGCCTTCTTCACCACACTGTCTGTGTGGGTGGACCATTTCAGTTTGTCTGTGATGTGTACGCCCAGGAACATAAAACGTTCCACCTTCTCCACTGCTGTCCC
>NW_019943179.1:319831-321129 GCF_002910315.2 Salvelinus sp. IW2-2015 | reverse complement strand
TCTGCTGTTTCCTGAAGTCCATGATCATCTCCTTTGTTTTGTTGACGTTGAGTGAGAGGTTGTTTTCCTGACACCACACTCCGAGGGCCTTCACCTCTCCCCTGTAGTCTGTCTCGTCGCTGTTGGTAATCAAGCCTACCACTGTTGTGTCGTCTGCAAACTTGATTATTGAGTTGGAGGCGTGCATGGCCACGCAGTCGTGGGTGAACAGGGAGTACAGGAGAGGGCTCAGAACGCATCCTTGTGGGGCCCCAGTGTCGAGGGTCAGCAAAGTGGAGATGTTGTTTCCTACCTTCACCACCTGGGGGGAGGCCCGTCAGAAAGGACCCAGTTGACAGGGTGGGGTTGAGACCCAGGTGAGCTTGGAGGGTACTATGGTGTTGAATGCTGAGCTGTAATCGATGAACAGCATTTTTACATAGGTATTCCTCTTGTCCAAATGGGATAGGGCAGTGTGCAGTGTGATGACGATTGCGTCATCTGTGGATCTATTCGGGCAACTAAAATGGGTCTAGGGTGGCCGGTAAGGTGGCGGTGATATGATCCTTGACTAGTCTCGCAAAGCACTTCATGATGACAGAAGTGAGTGCTACGGTGCGGTAGTCATTTAGTTCAGTTACCTTTGCCTTCTTGGGTACAGGAACAATGGTGGACATCTTGAAGCATGTGGGGAAAGCAGACTGGGATAGGGAGAGATTGAATATGTCCGTAAACACACCAGCCAGCTGGTCTGCGCATGCTCTGAGGACGTGGCTAGGGATGCTGTGTGGGCCAGATTGTTAGCTTGCCCCACCAAGATTTATATGCTAAAATTGCAACACCTTAAAACACATTATAAACTGACTGGGTCGAGCCCTGAATGCTGAAAGCTGTGGTATATCAGACCATATACCACTGGTATGCCCAATATATATTTTTTTACTGTTCTAATTACGTTGGTTAACAGTTTATAATAATAAGGCAACCTCAGGGGCTTGTGGTATATGGCCAATATACCACGGCTAAGGGCTGAATCCACATTGCGCCGTGCCTAAGGACAGCCCGGGTATATTTCCCATATACCACACCCCACTCGTGTCTTATTGCTTAATTAGAACACACATTAGAACACATTACAACACATTACAACACACATTAGAACACATTACAACACACATTAGAACACATTACAACACACATTAGAACACATTACAACACATTACAACACACATTAGAACACATTACAACACACATTAGAACACACATTAGAACACATTACAACACACATTAGAACACATTAGAACACACATTAGAACACA
>NW_019943179.1:302100-319531 GCF_002910315.2 Salvelinus sp. IW2-2015 | reverse complement strand
ATGTAGGCAGCAGCCTCTCTGAGTTAGTGATGGCTGTTTAGCAGTCTGATGGTCTTGAGATAGAAGCTGTTTTTCAATCTCTCGGTCCCTGCTTTGATGCACCTGTACTGACCTCGCCTTCTGGATGATAGCGGTGTGAACAGGCAGTGGCTCGGGTGGTTGTTGTCCTTGATGATCTTTTTGGCCTTCCTGTGACATCGGGTGCTGTAGGTGTCCTGGAGGGCAGGTAGTTTTCCCGCGGTGATGCGTTGTGCAGACCTCACTACCCTCTGGAGAGCCTTGCGGTTGAGGGCGGTGCAGTTGCCGTACCAGGCGGTGATAGAGGCAGGAAGGATGTTCTCGATTGTGAATTGGTTAAAGTTTGTCAGTGTTTTAGATGACAATCCACATTTCTTCAACCTCCTGAGGCGCTGTTGCTTCCACCATTGTTTAAATTGTTTAAATTGGGTCAAAGGTTTTGGGTAGCCTTCCACAAGCTTCCCACAATAAGTTGGGTGAATTTTGGCCCATTCCTCCTGACAGAGCTGGTGTAACCGAGTCATGTTTGTAGGCCTCCTTGCTCTCACACGCTTTTTCAGTTCTGCCCACAAATTTTCTATAGGGTTCAATTCAAGGGGCTTGAATTTTCGAGCTCTCCCCTTAAATTTGGCGGTGACGTAGTGTCATGAGTGACAGAACACTGAGCCAATCACGGCGTAACTACAGAACATTATATTGTATTAATGCCCCCACACAATTTTATTTTATTTTTTGTTGCTAGAAGGATGGGGCTCAAAACAGTTGCGGGTTGCCACTGGTTCAAATGTGTTTTAATATGTTTTAATGTGTGTTTTAATATGTTTAAATATGTGTTTTATTATGTTTAAATATGTGTTTTAATATGTTTTAAAATGTGTTTTAATATGTTTTAAAATGTGTTTTAATATGTTTTAAAATGTGTTTTAATATGTGTTTTAAAATGTGTTTTATTATGTGTTTTAATGTGTTTTAATATGTTTTAAAATGTGTTTTAATATGTGTTTTAACGTGTAATTCTATGGTGTTATGCTCCACGGTCATTCTAGGAATCTAACATCAATCCCAGTTAAATGACAGCTTGGTAACTGGACTCCCGTGTGGTCTCTCCCCGAGTCTCTAGGGTTCCCTAGACTAGGCTATTTTTTGCATCTGAAAATGGCACCCTATTGCCTATATAGTGCACTACTTTAGGCCAGTGCTCTGGTCCAAACACGTAGTTGGCTCTGTGATCTAAGGCCTTGGCTTGGACTGACTCCTATCCTAGGCTGTTATCTCCAGAATGCTCTCTGTGTCCTCCTCCTCCCCACCTACTGCGTTTTTATGGCAGGATTTTCTCTCCTTTGGAATTCAGTTCAATGTTTTTTTATTGGCATGGGAAACATATTGTGACTCACCAACTGGATTCGGTCTTAAATGTAATCAAAATTAGAATTTGCTGTTTTTTAATTGGTTAAAAGGGAGTACTCAGAGCTACAAAATGGTATATCGTACACTGCACTTCAGGAACAAACAATGGGAAGTAATTCTGGCTTTGGTGTTCTTTTGGCACGGCGACTATGGATCTGTTTGAAGCAATGTTAGGTATTAACAGAGCAATCGGATCCAGAAGACAGTTGAAAATGTCAGTCAAAGACAGTGGCCAGTTCACGTCCGGTAATCCCTCTGGTCCTGTGGCCTTTGTCTAGTGGTTGACCTGTTTAAAGGTCTTACATCGGCTACGAGGAGAGCGTGGATCACATCAGTCATCCGGAACAGCTGGTACGTCTCATGCATGCTTCAGTGTTTGCTTGCCTCGAAACGCAGCATAGAAGTAATTTAGCTCGTCTTGTAGGCTCGGTGTCACTGGGCAGCTTGCGGCCTGGGTTTTCCTTTGTGGTCCGTAATAGTTTTGCAGGCCCTGCCACAATCTGAACGAACGTCAGGCGCGGTGTAGTACGATTTCAATTTTAGTCCTGTATTGGTGCTTTGGCTGTTTTGATTGTTTCGTCTGAGGGCATAGGCGGGATTTCTTAGCAGCTTCCGGGTAAAAGTCCCTCTCCTTGAAAGCGGCAGCCTCTAGCCTTTGGCTCAGTGCGGGAGTTGCTGTAATCCCTGGCTTCTGGTTGGGGTAATTGTACGTACGGTCACTGGGGAACGACGTCATCAATGCACTTATTGATGAGCCGGTGATTGATGTGGTGGAGACTCTCAATGCATCGGATGAGTTCCCTGGAAACAATTCCAATCTTGTGCTAGCAAAACAATCTGCGTCATCCTGACGACTTCCAGTATTGAGTGAGTTCCACTGGTAACTTTCCTGCTTTAGTTTTTGGCTTGTAAGCCAGGAATGCCAGGAGGCAATAGAGTTATGATCAGATTTTCAAAATGGGAGGGTGAGGGAGAGCTTTGTAGCGTGTCTCTGTGTGGAGTAAAGGTGGTGTAGATTTTTCCCCTCTTGTTGCACATGTAACATACTGATAGAAATGAGGTAAAACACCCTATTCCCTATGGGCTCTGGTCAAAAGTAGTGCACCTATTTCCTATGGGAAATATGAGAGTGTGGCATCGCCTATTCCGCCTATGGGCCTCTAGGTTCAATAATGTAGTGACCCCTATTCCCTATGGCTCCTGGTCAAAAGTAGTGCCCCTATTCCCTATAGGCTCTGGTCAAAAAGTAAGTGCACCTATTCCTATGGGCTCTGTCGAAAAGTAAGTGCACCCTATTCCTATAGGCTCTGGTCAAAAAGTAAGTGCACCCTATTCCCTTGGGCTCTGGTCAAAAGTAGTGGCACCTATTTCGCTATGGGCTCTGGTCAAAAGTAGTGGGCACGCCTAATTCCCTATGGGCTACTGGTCAAAGCTAGTGGCACCCTATTACCCTATGGCCTGCTGGTCAGAAAAAAGTTTAGTGGCGCACCGCTATTCCCTATAGGCTTCCTGGTCAAAAGTAGTGCACCCTATTCCCTATGGGCTCTGGCTCAAAAGTAAGTGCAACCCTATTCCGCCTATAGGCCTGGTGCAAAACGTAGTGCACGCCCTATTCCCTATGGGCTCTGGTCAAAAGTAGTGACCCTATTCCTATGGGCTCTGGTCAAAAAATAGTGCACCCTATTTACCCTATGGGCTCTGGTCAAAAGTAGTGCAACCCTATTCCCTATGGGCTCTGGTCAAAAGTAGTGGTGGCAGCTATACAGGAAATAACGTGCCATTTTTCGTAGCAGCTCGCAGCAGGATCAGTGTGTGTGTGTGTGTGTGTGGTGTGTGTGGTTGGTGTGTCCCTTAGCAGAGGCATCTGTGCGGGTGCTGTACAGGGCCACCCCTCCAGGCCAAGCCAGTAGGGACCGCAGCAAGTATCTAGGTCTGGGTGATGTAGCAGGGAGGAGCAGTATCTAGTTCTGGGTGATGTAAGCAGGGAGCCAGCAGTATCTAGGTCTGGGTTCATTGTAGCAGGGAGCCAGCAGTATATAGGTCTGGGGGATGTAGCAGGGAGACAGGCAGTATCTAGGTCTGGGTGATGTAGCAAAGGGAGAACAGCAGTATCTAGGTCTGGGTGATGTAGCAGGGAGACAGCAGTATCTAAGGTCTGGGTGATGTAGCAGGGAGAAACAGCAGTATCTAGGTCTGGGTGATGTAGGCAGGGAGGACAAGCAGTATCTAGGTCTGGGTGATGTAGCAGGGAGACAGCAGTATCTAGGTCTGGGTGATGTAGCAGGGCGCAGCCAGCAGTATCTAGGTTGGGTGATGTAGCAGGGAGACAGCAGTATTAGGTCTGGGTGATGTAGGCAGGGAGGCAGCAGTATCTAGGTATGGGTGAGTAGCAGGGAGACAGCAGTATCTAGGTCTGGGTGATGTAGCAAGGGACGCAGCAGTATCTAGGTCTGTGGGTGATGGTAGCAAGGGAGACAGCAGTATCTAGTCTATGGTGATGTTAGCAGGGCCGACAGCAGGGAGGCCAGCCGTAGTCTAGGTCTGGGTGATGTAGCAAGGGCTCAGACAGGCAGTAATTCTAGGTCTGGGTGATGAGCAGGGAGACAGCAGTATCTAGGTCTGGTGATAGTAAGGGAGACAGCAGTATCTAGGTTGGTGTGTATGTAGCGGAGACCAGCAAGTATCATAGGTCTGGGTGATGTTAGGCAGGCCATGACAGCAGTATGCTAGGTCTGGGTGATGTAAGCAAGGGCCAGACAGCAAGGAGATCAGCAAGTATCTAGGTCTGGGTGATGTAGCAGGGAGGGCAGCAAGTATCTAGGTCTGGTGATGTAGCAGGGAGACCAGCGTATCTAGGTCTGGGTGATGTAGCAGGTGCCAGACAGCAGGGAGGGCAGCAGTATCTTAGGTCTGGGTGAATGTAGCCGGGCCAGACAGCAGTATCGTCTAGGTCTGGTGATGTAGAGGGAGACAGGCAGTATCTAGGTCCTGGGTGATGTAGGCAGGGAGACAGCAGTATCTAGGTCGGGTGAATGTAGCAGGGCAGACTAGCAGGGAGGGGCAGCAGTATCTAGGTCTGGGTGATGTAGCAAGGGAGGAAGGCAGTATCTAGGTCTGGGTGATGTAGGCACAGGGCCAGCCAGCAGGGAGGCAGCAGTATCTAGGTCGGGTGATGTAAGCAGGGAAAGAAGCAGCAAGTATCTAGGTCTGGGTGATGTAGCAGGGAGAAGCAGTATCTAGGTCTGGGTATGTAGCAGGGAGACAGGCAGTAATCTAGGTTCGGTTGATGTAGCAGGGAGCAGCAGTGCACTCTCACAGATATATATGGTGAATGTGAGCAGGAGGCAGCATGTATCATTAGGTCTGGGTATAGAAAAGCGGCCAGCCATCCCAAGCAGTTATCTAGGTCTGGTGATGTAAGGCAGGGAGGCAGCAGTTAATCTACCGGTCTGGGTGATGTAGGCAGGCCAGACAGCAAGTCATCTAGGTCTGGGGTGATGTGAGCAAGGGAGACAGCAGTATCTAGGTCGGGTGATGTATGCAGGAGCAGCAGTATCTAGGTCTGGGGTGATGTAGCAGGGAGGCAGCAAGTATCTAGGTCTGGTGATGTACGCAGGGCCACCAGCAGTATCTAGGTCTGGTGATGTAGCAGGGAGGCAGGTGGCAGTATCAGTAGCGATAGATTTAGGATGCACGCTAGTATCTAGGTCTGGGTGATAGATAGAGGGGCCAGATTATAGTCTTGTTGTGTTGTCACTTGTAGAGGTATTGTTCTATGTCTAGTCACTATCATCAGGCCAAGTTGACGGGAGGCAGCAGTACGACTGTCTTAGTACGCAAGAGGAGAAACAGCAGTATCTACGGTTCTGGGTGATCGTAGCAAGGGCCAGACAGGCCATATCTAGGTCGGTTGATGTAGCAGGGAGAACAGCAAGTATCTAGGTCTGGGTGATGTAGCAGGCCAGACAGCAGTATCTAGGTTCTGGTAATGAAAATTTCCATCCGCAGGACTTTATCCAGGTGTTTCACCACAAAATGCTCCCGCCTACTGGTGTCTAAGGCACACGTGTCTCACTGGGCCATGGTACGCAACGTACCTGCTGCTCCTTGGAGACAAAGCCAGGCCGCTGGTAATTTTTCAATCTGGCATTGACATATACAATGGTTACCTGTGAACTTCTCACAAAGCAAAGCTGTTTTGATTATGCAGAGGTTGTCGATTCCTGTTGAGTTCCTCGCATTTCATATTAAAATGGCAGAATAGAGCAAACATACAATAAATAGACAAACTGGATACGATCATGTAGATCGACACTATAGGCACGATAAACATTCGACGTACCATTCTAGTTTATTACATTTTCTCTATGTCTTATTAGTCTCTACACTAATGAGTTAAGATTAACTTCGAAAAGTCAAGTTGTTGCCATTCCTGTTCTCTTGGGAGCCTATGTTACAGACACCTAGGTGTCTTGAACTAATATAAAACGAGTCACCCGCAGTGTCTGTGATTGGTACCCATGATGAAGAACAGCTTCCCTGTCGAACGTTGGGTAAATTTAAATATTTTTTGCATCTGAGCTCCTGAGTGTGGCGGCTCTCTTTTATTTTCAAGTTTTTCTATTCCGCTAGCCAGCACCTCGCCTAAATAGGTGTGGTTTCTTCTTTTTCTTCTAGATTGAGTCCGTCATTGTCCACCTTAGCTATGGAAAACATTACCCTCGTATAACACTGGTGTTACAGTCGAAAAACCAGTAACACACACACACACAGCACACACACACAAATCACACACACACACACACACACACAACACACACACACACAGCACAACACACACACACACACACACACACCAGTGTGTGGGTGTGGTAATGTGTTACATTTCATGTTCGTACAGTGTGTGTGTGCATGTGTTGCGTGTACTTGAAGAGTGTGTGTGTGTGTGTGTGTGTGTGTGTGTGTGTGGTGTGTTGTGTGTGTGTGTGTGGTGTGTGTGTGTGTGTGTGTGTGCATGCATGCGTTGCGTTGCGTGTTACTTGAAAGTGTGGTTTGAGTGTGTTGGGCACATGCATGTTGCTTGTAAAGTGGTGTCTTCATTGAATGGTTGGGGGGTGAGGAGAAGCGACAGAGCTGTTGATCAACCTCTAATAATAAAAAATCGGTACCAAACTGAGTGGGAACAGTGAGGAGGGGAGAGGGAGAGGGGGGAGGAAAGGGGGGGTGCCAACACAATTCCCAGCTCTGAGCATTCTGAACAGTATCCAACATTCTGAGGGTCCAGTTCTGAGCATTCTGAACAGAATATTCTCAACATTCTTGAAGGATCCGCAGCTCTGAGCATTCTGAACAGTATTCTCACATTCTGAGGATCCCAGCTCTGAGCATTCTGAACAGTATTCTCAACATTCTGAAGGGGTCCAGCTCTGAGCATTCTGAAGCAGTATTCTCAACATTCTGAGGGTTCCAGCTCTGGCATTCTGAACAGTATTTCTCAACATTCTGAGGATCCCAGCTCTGAGCATTCTGAAACAGTATTCTCAACATTCTGAGGTTCCCAGTCTGAGCATTCTGAAGCAGTATTCTCAGACATTCTGAGGGTCCTCCAGCTCTGAGCATTCTGACAGTATTCTCAACATTCTGAGGGGTCAGCCAGCTCTGACATTGAACAGTAAATTCTCCACACATTCTGAGGATCCCCAGCTCTGAGGCATTCTGAACAGTAATTACTCCACATTCTGAGGATCCCAGCTCTGAGCATTCTGAACAGTAATTCTCAAACATTTCTGAGGTTCCCAGCTCTGAGCATTCTGAACAGTATTCCTCAACATTCCTGAGGGTTCCGCTCTGAGCATTCTGGAACAGTATTCTCAACATTCTGAGGATCCCAGCTCTGAGCATTCTGAACAGTAATTTCTCAACATTCTGAGGATCCCAGCTCTGAGTCATTCTGAAGCAGTATTCTCAAGCATTCTGAGGGTCCGCAGCTCTGAGCATTTCTGACAGTATTCTCAACATTCGAGGGTCCCAGCTCTGAGCATCTCTGACAGTAATCTCAAACATTCTGAAGGGTCCCAGCTCTGAGCATTCTGAACAGTATTTTTCAGCATTCTGAGGGTCCAGCTCTGGTCATTCTGAACAGTATCATCAACATTCTGAGGGTTCCAGCTCTCACAAATTCTGAACGTATTCCCCAACATTCTGAGGTTTCCAGCTCTGATCATTCTGAACAGTATTCTCAACATTCGGAGGTTTTCCAGCCTGCTGATCATCTGAACAGCGTATTCTCAACATTCTGAGGGTCCCAGCTCTGAGCAATCTGAACAGTACTCAACATTCTGAGGTCCCAGCTCTGAGCATTCTGAAACAGTATGTCCTACATTCTGAGGGTCCCAGCTCTGAGCATTCTGAACAGTATTCTCAACATTCTGAGGGTTCCAGCTGCTGAGCATTTCTGAACAGTATTTCAACATCACTGGAGGGTCCAGCTCTGATATCTGAACAGTATTCTCAAACATTCTGAGGGTTCGCAGCTCTCAGCATTTGAAAGTATCTCAAAACATTTCTAGGTTCAGCTCTGAGCATTCTGAAAAGTAAATTCTTGACAATTCGGAGGGTTCCAGCTCTGATCATTCGAACCAGTATTTCTCACATTCTGAGGTGCCCAGCTCTGAGCATTCTGAACCAGTAATTCTCACAATTCTGAGGGTCCCAGCTCTGAGCATTTCTGGAACAGTATGTCTCACATTCTGAGGGTTCCAGCTCTGAGCCATTCTGAACAGTATTCTCAACATTCTGAGGGTTCCAGCTCCTGATCATTCTGAACAGTATTACTCAACATTCTGAAGGGTTCAGCTCTGAGCATTCTGAACAGTATTCTCACACATTCTGAGGGTTCCAGCTCTGATCATTCTGAACAGTAATTCTCAACATTCTTGAGGGTCCCAGCTCTGAGCATTCTGAACAGTATTCTCAACATTGCTGAGGGTTCCAGCTCTGATCATTCTGAACAGTATTCTCAACATTCTGAGGGGTTCCAGCTCTGAGTATTCTGAACAGTATTCTCAAACATTCTGAGGGTATCCAGCTCTGATCATTCTGAACAAGTATTCCTCACATTTCTGAGGGTTCCAGCTCTGGGTCCATTATGGAACAGCATTCTCAACATTCTGAGTGTTTCCGTGGTTTCTGGTTCAGTGTAAGCGTGCTATAGTCACTCTTAGACTCTAGGATTGTGGTTGCAGCAGTGTACTTGCGTGCGTGGAGGCCTGGAGTCAATACAGGGAAACAGGTAACAAGCAGATCCTCTTATGAAAATGAATCAGGAGCACATTTGTGTAATATATTTGGCTCAAGAAGATGTAGCTTATGGAACACTTATACAGTCTCACTGTGAGAGAAAACATTAACCTGAAACTAAACCATATTGGATTCGAGAATTAGCATCAATTTCTGAAGATTGTAGCCAAACTCATACAGTACTTAACAGCACAAACAATCACCTTTTTAGCGTTGCAAAATTCAGCTAACTTGTACCAACGGTTTCCAGGAATCTCAGTTGATGGTCTTGGATTTCTGTTTATTCACCTTCTAATCCAGGAATCTTCCCATTGGAAAGTTACTGGAATTTTGCAACCCAAATCAATTAGTTTTCAATAACTGGGATAAATGGTGTTGGAGGACGATCGGCATGCGAGCAGAGGCCAGGGGGGGTGGGAGTAGAGTATAAAACACTTAGATGAGAAGCTAAGTCCATTGTTCCTCCTGTACTGTAATCTGTGTGTGTGTGTGTGTGTGTGGTGTGTGTGTGTGTGTGTGTGTGTGTGTGTGTGTGTGTGTGTGTGTGTGTGTGTGTGTGTGTGTGTGTGTGTGTGTGTGTTGTGTGTGTGTGTGTGTGTGTGGTGTAGAGACACATGTAGGCCTTTATTGGGTAGTTTGGTGTGCCCAATTGTGGTTTGCTGGGTTCCTGAGACTCTGTGGGGCTGTTTTGAGAACATAAAGACATTGGTGGTGTTCTAAAATGGTACCATATTCGCCTTCATAGTGCACTACTTTTGACCAGAATGGCACCCTACTTCCTTTATAGTGGCACTACTTTTGACCAGAATGGCCACCCTATTCACTTTATAGTGCACTACTTTGACCCAATAGCCCAATTGGTGAAACATAGGGTGCGATTTGGGAACAAGCAGAATGGAGCCCAGGTCAAATAGTGGCACCTAAACAGGGGTTAAGGGTCCGATAGGAACTCCACGAACATTGTGTGTTGAGGAGAAAGACCTCACTTCAGCTGTCTCTGCCGGTCCCTTTTATCCCTTCCTGACGCTGTTGGGTCAACACAAACAAACACACAGTTATGTATTGCTATCCTTGTGGGGACGGAAGAATTGATTCTCATTCAAAATCTATTTCCGCCTAAAACCCGAAATTCTAACTCTCAAAATCACATTTTATTGGTCACATACACATGTTAGTAGAATGTTATTGTCACATGGTTAGTAGATGTTATTGGTCCACATGGTTAGTAGATGTTAATTGGTCACATACACATGTTAGTAGACTGTTATTGGTCACATACACATGGGTTAGTAAGAGATGTTATTGTTCACATGGTTAGTAGATGTTATTGGTCACCAATGGTTAGTAGATTGTTTTGGTCACATAAACATGGTTAGTAGATGTTATTGGTCACATGGTTAGTAGAATGTTATTGGTCACATGGTTAGTAGAGAATGTATTGTCAAACATGGTTAGTAGATGTTATTGTACAATACACATGGTTAGTAGTATGTTATTGGTCACATGGTTAGTAGATGTATGGTCACATGGTTAGTAGATGTTATTGTCTCATGGTTAGTAGATGTTATGGTCACATACACATGGTTAGTAGATGTTATTGGGTCACATGGTTAAGCAGATGTTATTGGTCACATACAACATGGTTTAGCAGACTGTTAATGTGAGTGTAGCGAAATGCTTGTGCTTCTCCTATTTCGGGCAAGTGCAGTAATATTAAACAAGTCATCTAACAATTCCCCACAACTACCTATAGCACACAAATCTAAAGGGGTGAATGAGAATATGTAGCATATAAGTATACGGATGAGTGATGGCCGACGTCATAGGCATGGTGATAATGGTATAAAATACAGTATATACATGTGATATGAGTAATGTAAGATATGCTAAACATTTAAAAGTGTCATTAATTTGAAGTGGCATTGTTTTAAAGTGACTAGTTTATCCATTTATTAAAGTGTCGGCAAGTGAAATTGGGTCTCAATGTAGCAGCAGTCTCTCTGAGTTAGTGATTGCTTTTAGGGCAGTCTGATGGACTTTTGAAGATAGAACTGTGTTTCAGTCTCTCGGTCCCTGCTATTGACAGCACCTGTACTGAACCTCTGCCTTCTGGATGATAGCGGGGTGAAACAGGCAGTGACTCGGGTGGTTGTTGTCTGTGTGATCTTTTTGGCCCTTGCTGTGACAAGTTCGGTGCTGTAAGGTGTCCTGGAGGGCAGGTAGTTTGCCCCCGGTGATGCTTTGTTGCAGACCTCACTACGCCTCTGGAGAGCCTTGCGGTTGATGGCGGTGCAGTTTGCCGTACCAGGCGGTGAGGGAGGAGAGGATGTTCTCCGATTGTGAATTGGTTAAAGTTTGTCAGTGTTTTAGAATGACAAGCCAAACTTTCTCAACCTCGCCTGAGGCGCTGTTGCGCCTTCTTCAACCACATGTCTGTGTGGTGGAACCATTGCAGTTTGTCCTGTGATGTGTAGCGCCCAGGAAACATAAAACGTTCCACCTTCTGCCACTGCTGTCCCTTGATGTGGATAGGGGGGGGGGGGGGGGGTGCCTCCTCTGCTGTTTTTCCTGACCGTCATGATCATGCTGCCTTTGTTTTGTTTGACGTTGAGTGAGAGGTTGTTTTCGCTGACACCAACACTCCGAGGGCCTTCAACCTCTCCCCTGTAGTCTGTCTTCGTCGCTGTTGGTAATCAAGCCTACCATGTTGTGTCGTCTGCAAACTTGATTATTGAGGTTGGAGCGTGCATGGCCACGCAGTCGTGGTGAACCGGGAGTACAGGAGAGGGCTCAGAACGCATCCTTGTGGGGCCCCAGTGTCGAGGGTCAGGCAAAAGTGGAGAGTTGTTTCCTAACCTTCCCCACCTGGGGGAGGCCCGTCAGAAAGGACCGCAGTTGAACAGGGTGGGGGTTGAGACCCAGGTAGCTTGGAGGGTACTATGGTGTTGAATGCTGACTGTAATCGATGAACAGCATTTTTTAGCATAGGTATTCCTCTTGTCCAACAATGGGATAGGGCAGTGTGCAGTGTGATGACGATTGCTCATCTGTGGATCTTATTTCGGGCAACTAAAATGGGTCTAGGGTGGCCGTAAGGTGGGCGGTGATATGATCCTTGACTAGTCTCGCAAAGCACTTCATGATGAACAGATAAGTGAAGTGCTACGGTGGCGGTAGTCATTAGTTCAGTTTACCATTGCCTTCTTGTACAAACAATGGTGGACATCTGAAGCATGTGGGGAAAGCAGACTGGGATAGGGGAGATTGAATATGTCCGTAAACAACCAGCCAGCCTGGTCTGCGATGCTCTGAGGACGTGCTAGGATGCTGTGTGGGCCAGATTTGTAGCGCTTGCCCACCAAAAGATTTATATGCTTAAAATGCAACACCTTAAACAATTATAAACTGACTGGGTCGAGCCCTGAATGCTGAAAGCCTGTGGTAATAATCAGAACCATATACCACTGGTAATGCCCAATATATATTTTTTTACTGTTCTAATTACGTTGGTTTACAGTTTATAATAAATAAGGCAACCTCAGGGGCTTTGTGGTATATGGCCAATATACGCACGGCTAGGGCTGAATCCACTTGCGCGTGCTAAGGACAGCCGGGTATATTTCCCATATACCAGCACCACCCACTCGTGTCTTAATTGCTTAATTACGAACACTAACATTAGAACACAATTACAACACATTACAACACCACATTAGAACACATTACAACACACATTAGAAACACATAAGCAACACACAATTAGAACACATTAAACAATTACCACAGCACATTAGAACACATTACAACACACATTAGAACACACATTAGAACACATTCAACACACATTAGAACACATTAGAAGGCACACATTGAACACACATTAGAACACACATTAAAGAACACAACTTAGAAACACACATTAGAACACATTACAACACACATTAGCAACACATTAACACACACATTAGAACACATTACACACATCCATTAGAACACATTGAACAGCACATTAAGAACACATTACAACACACATTAGAAACATTAGAAACACACATTAGAACACACATTGAGAACACATTAGAACACACATTAGAACACATTACAAACACACATAAGAACACATTTAGAACACACATTAGCAAAACATTACAACACACATTAGAACACCATTAACAACAGCAGCATTAGAACACATTACAACACACATTAGAACACATTAAAATGAAAACATCACAACGACTTAGAACCATTACAACACACATTAGAAACATTAAACACACATTCGTAACAGCACATTGAGAACACATTATCGTACACACAAATACACTTAGAACAACATTAGAACACATTAGCAAAGGCATGTAGAACGACATTGACAAGACCACATTAGAACACATTACAACACACATTTAGAACCATTACGAACAGCACATTAGAATCAGCATAACACTTACAACACACATTAGAACAGGGCATTCCACGGGTAACATGGATGTATGCCAACCAAACCTTAACTGGAATAACTGTGGGTCAGTGCAAAGTTTCGGTTACCAGAAATTACGGTATATATGTTACTGCTTTATTTTTTGTTTCTAAACTTTATCTGGACAGTTCTCCTGTAAATGTGTTGTTTTGGTAAATCTTTCAGTGGAATTGTTAAAAGTAGTCTTGTGCATAGAGTTAAACTTTGGAAATCAAAGTTTTTAGTTTGGTATAGTGATTTTAAAAGTGAAAAAATCTTGAGTCTCAGGCGTAATTTCCGTTACCGATGGATTAGCCCAATAGTAAGATTAATAGGTATCTCGGGTGATAACACCAGTACATACAGTTGAAGTCGGAAGTTTTACATACACCTTAGCCAAATACATTTAAACTCAGTTTTTCACAATTTCCGACATTGTAATCCTAGTAAATTCCTGTCTTAGGTCAGTTAGGATCACCACTTTATTTTTAAGAATGTGAAATGTCAGAATAATAGTAGAGAGAATGATTTATTTCAGCTTTTATTTCTTTCATCAACATTCCCAGTGGGTCAGAAGTTTTACATACATCTCAATTTAGTATTTGATAGCATTGGCCTTTAAATTGTTTAAATTGGGTAACAGGTTTTGGGTAAGCCTTCCACAAGCTTCCCAATAATAAGTTTGGGTGACATTTTGGCCCATTTCCTCCTGTACAGAGGCTGGTGATATCTGAGTCAGGTTTGTAGGCCTCCTTGCTCTCACATCACTTTTCAGTTTCTGCCACAAATTTTCTATAGGATTGAATTCAAGGGGCTTGAAAATTTTCGAGCTCTCCCCTTAAATTTGGGCGGTGACAGTAGTGTCATGAGTGACAGAACACTGAGCGCATCCACGGCGCAACTAGAGAACATTAATTGTATTAATGCCCACACAAAAAATATATTTTTTTGTTGCTAGAAAATGGGGCTCAAAACAGTTGCGGGTTGCCACTGGTTCAAATGTTTTTTAATATGTTTTAATGTGTGTTTTTAATATGTTTAAATATGTGTTTTTAATATGTTTTAAAATGTGTTTTAATGTGTGTTTTAATAATTTAAAATATGTGTTTTAATATGTTTTTAAAATGTTGTTTTAATATGTGTTTTTAAAATTGTTTTATTATGCTGTTTTTAATGTGTTTTAATATGTTTTAAAATGTGTGTTTTAATATGTGTTTTAACGTGTAATTCTTGGTGTTTATGCTCCACGGTCATGTCTAGGAATCTAACATCAATCCCAGTTAAGATGACAGCTTGGTAACTGGACTCCCGTGTGGTCTTCTCCCCGAGTCTTCTAGGGTTCCACTAGACTAGGCTATTTTTTGCATTGAAATGGCACCCTATTGCCTTATAGTGTCACCTACTTTAGGCAGTGCTCTGGTCCAAAGTAGTGCACTATATAAGGGAATACGGTGTGCATTTTCTGACGCAGCGTATCTAGGCTTAGTGCTATTGACTGTCGTCCCCCCCCGCCCTCTCACTCACCGCACGACAATAAGTTCTGGATGTATTTTTATTTGCGTCAGAGTCATTGCTTTCACCTGAAAAGTGACTCTACGTGGTCTCTTGCTAGGTCTCCCTGGGCGGTGTGTTACTGTGCTGTCACAGGCCATGTCCTCTCTCAGCCCACAGCTCTCCACATATATATTCCACTCGTCTCAGGCCAGGAACATTATATCACCAAACTACCACTGTAACCGTGTGTCATAAAGGAAAAACGGCACATGGTGACATTTTAAGAGTAACATCATGGCCCCCCTGGCGTGGTTTTATAAATGAGGAATTCTGGCAACAGACAGACTAGACGAGTAAGGACATGTTGACGTCAACAAACAAGTGGGAATGTTGAGGTGGTGAACGACATAGTGGGAATGTTGAGATGGGGTAAACGGCATAGTTGAATGTTGAGATGGGGTACGGCGTAGTGGGAATGTTTGAAGGTGGGGGTAACATCATTGGTGGGTAATGTTGAGGTGGGGTAACGGCATAGTGGGAATGTTGAGGTGGGGGTAACGGCATAGTGGGAATTGGTTGAGGTGGGGTACGGCGTAGTGGGAATGTTGAGGTGGGGGTAACGGCATTGTGGGAATGTTGAAGGTGGGGTAACGGCATAGTGGGAATGTTGAGGTGGGGTAACGGCATAGTGGGGAATGTTGAGGTGGGGGTAACGGCATATGTGGGAAATGTTGAGGTGGGGTAAACGGGCAATAGTGGGAATGTTGAGGTGGGGTAACGGATAGTGGGGAATGTTGAGGTGGGGGTAAACGGGCATAGTGGGAATGTTGAAGGTGGGGTACGGCATAGTGGGAATGTTGAGGTGTGGGTAACGGCATGTGGGAATGTTGGGGTGGGGTAAATATGTGGGTAGTGGATGGGTAAGGCAGTGGGAATGTTGAGGTGGGGTAACGGCATAGTGGGAAATGTTGAGGTGGGGTAACGGCATAGTGGAATGTTGAGGTGGGGGTAACGCATACGTGGGAATGTTGAGGTGGGGTAAGCGGCGTAGTGGGAATGTTGAGGTGGGGGTAACGGCGTAGTGGGAATGTTGAGGTGGGGTAACGGCATAGTGGGAAATGTTGAGGTGGGGTAACGGCATAGTGGGAATGTTGAGGTGGGGTAACGGCATTGTGGGAATGTTGAGGTGGGGTAACGGCATAGTGGGAATGTTGAGAGTGGGGTACGACCTAGTGGGAATGTTGAGGTGGGGGTAACGGCATAGTGGGAATGTTTGAGGTGGGGTAACGGCATAGTGGGAATGTTGAGGTGGGGTAACGGCATTGTGGGAATGTGAGGTGGGTAACATCGATTGTGGTAATGTTGAGGTGGGGTAACGGCATAGTGGGAATGTTGAGGTGGGGTACGGATAGTGGGTAATGTTGAGGTGGGGTAACGGCATAGTGGGAATGTTGAGGTGGGGTAACGGCAATATGTGGGAATGTTGAGGTGGGGTACGGCATAGTGGGAATGTTGAGGGTGGGGTAACGGCTATGGATGGGGAACGCATAGTGGGTATGTTTGAGGTGGGGTAACGGCATAGTAGGGAATGTTGGGTGGGGTAACGGCATAGTGGGGATGTTTAAGGTTGGGGGTTAACGCATAGTGGGAAATGTTGAGGTAGGGGGTATAAGCGCATAGTGGGAAATGTTGAGGTTGGGTAAATCGGCATACGTGGGATGTTGAGGTGGGGTAACGAATAGGGGAATGTTGAGGTGGGGTAACGGCATTGTGGGAATGTTGAGGTGGGGTAACGGCATGTGGGTAATTGTTGAGGTGGGGTAAAGGCCATGTGGGAATGTTGAGGTGGGTACACAGCATAGTGGGAATGTTGAGTGGGGTAACGGCATAGTGGGAATGTTAGGTGGGGGTAACGGCATAGTGGGAATGTTGAGGTGGGGTAACGTTATAGTGGGCATGTTGAGGTGGGGTAAGCATAGTGGGAATTTGAGGTGGGGTAAGGCATAGTGGGAATGTTGAGGTGGGTTTAACGGCATAAGTGGGAATGTTGAGGTGGGGGTCGGCATTAGTGGGAAATGTTGAGGTGGGGGTAACGGCATAGTGGGGAATGTTGAGGTGGGGTAACGGCATAGTGGGATGTTGAGGTGGGGTAACGGCATAGTGGGAATGTGAGGTGGGGTAACGGGCATAGTGGGGAATGTTGAGGGGGTAACGGCATTAGTGGGAATGTTGAGGTGGGGGTAACGGCATAGTGGGAATGTTGAGGTGGGGTAACGGCATAGTGGGAATGTTTGAGGTGGGGTAAGCGGCATAGTGGGAATGTTGAGGTGGGGGTAACGGCATAGTGGGATGTTGACGGTGGGGTAACGGCAATAAGTGCGGAATGTTGAGGTGGGGTAACGGCATGTGGGAATGTTGAGGTGGGGTAACATATTGGTGGGTAATGTTGAGGTGGGGTAAACGGCAATAGTGGGATGTTGAGGGTTGGGGTAACGGACATAGTGGGAATTTGAGGTGGGGTAACGGCAAGTGGGAATGTTGAGGTGGGGGTAACAACATGAGTGGGAATGTTGAGGTGGGTACACGGCCATTGTGGGGGAATGTTGAGGTGGGGTAACGGCATTGTGGGTAATGTTGAGGTGGGGTAAAAGGCATAGTGGTGAAATGTTGAGGTGGGGTACGGCATAGTGGGAAATGTGAGGTGGGCCTAAACAGGTTGCAATAAAACAGCTAGATCTGTGTTATTTATAT
>NW_019943179.1:296646-302075 GCF_002910315.2 Salvelinus sp. IW2-2015 | reverse complement strand
GTAGTGCACTATATAAGGGAATACGGTGCATTTTCTGACGCAGCCTAACTAGGCTTAGTGCTATTGACTGTCGGTCCCCCCGCCGCCCCCCACTCACCGCCACAATAAGTTCTGGATGTGATTTTTATTTGCGTCAGAGTCATTGTCTTCACCTGAAAAGTGACTCTAGGTGGTCTCTTGCTAGGTCTCCCTGGCGGTGTGTTACTGTGTTCACAGGCGATGTCCTCTCTCAGCCCACAGCTCTCCACATATATATTCCATCGCGTCTCAGGCCAGGAACATTTATCCAACGCAAGTACACTGTACGTGTTCAAATAAAGCGAACGGGCACATGGTGACATTTTAGAGTAACATCATGGCCCCTGGCGTGGTTTTATAAATTGAGGAATTCTGGGCAACAGACAGACTAGACGAGTAAAGGACATGTTGACTGTCACACAAATAGGTGGGAATGTTGAGGTGGTGTAACGAACATAGTGGGAATGTTGGGATGGGGTAACGGCATAGTTTGAATGTTGAGATGGGGTACGGCGTAGTGGGAATGTTTGAGGTGGGGGTAACATCATTGTTGGGTAATGTTGAGGTGGGGTAAGCGGCATAGTGGGAATGTTGAGGTGGGGGTAAGGCATAGTGGGAATGTTGAGCGTGGGGTAACGGCTAGTGGGAATGTTGAGGTGGGGTAACTAGGCATTGTGGGAAATGTTGAAGGTGGGGTAACGGCATAGTGGGAATGTTGAGGTGGTGTAAGGGCATAGTGGGATGTTGAGGTGGGTGTAACGAGTTGTGGGAGAATGTTGAGGTGGGGTAAGCGGGCATAGTGGGAATGTTGAGGTGGGGTAACGGCATAGTGGGAATGTTGAGGTGGGGTAAACGCGGCTAGTGGGAATGTTGAGGTGGGGTACGGCATAGTGGGAATGTTGAGTGTGGGGTAACGGGCATGTGGGAATGTTGAGGTGGGGTAAATCATTTGTGGGTAGTGCTTGGTATGAGTGTGTAACGGCAATGAGTGGGAATGTTGAGGTGGGGTAACGGCAGATGTGGGGTGAGATGTTTTGAGGTGGGGTAACGGCATAGTGGAATGTTGAGGTGGGGGTAAGGCATAGTGGGAATGTTGAGGTGGGGTGAACGGCGTAGTGGGAATGTTGAGGTGGGGGTAAAGGGCGATAGTGGGAATGTTGAAGGTGGGGTAACGGCATAGGTGGGAATGTTGAGGTTATATTACTACACTGAACAAAAATATAAATCAACATGTAAAGTGTTGGTCCCATGTTTCATGAGCTGAAATAAAAGATCCCAGAAATGTTCCATACGCACAAAAAGCTTATTTCTTTCAAATTTTGTGTAGAAATCTGTTTACATCCCTGTTAGTGAGCATTTCTCCTTTGCCAAGATTATCCATCCACCTGACAGGTGTGGCATATCAAGAAGCTGATTAAGCAGCATGATCATTACACAGATGCACCTTGTGCTGGGGACAATGAAAGGCCACTCTAAAATGTGCAGTTTTGTCACACAACACAAATGCCACAGATGCCTCAAGTTTTGAGGGAGCGTGCAGTTGGCATGCTGACTGGAGGAATGTTCACCAGAGCTGYTGGCAGAGAATTTCATGTTAATTTCTCTACCATAAGCTGCTTCCAATGTTGTTTTAGAGAATTTGGCAGTACGTCCAACCGGCCTCACAACCGYAGACCGCGTGTAACCACGCCAGCCCAGGACCTCCACATCCAGCTTCTTCACCTGCAGGATCATCTGAGACCAGCCAACTGGACAGCTGATGAAACTGTGGGTTTGCACAACTGAAGAATTTCTKCACAAACTGTCAGGAACCGTCTCAGGGAAGCTCATCTGCGTGTTCGTCATCCTCACCAGGGTCTTGACCTGACTGCAGTTCAGCGTTGTGACCGACTTCAGTGGGTAAATGCTCACCTCTGATGAACACTGGCACGCTGGATGAATCCTGGTTTGAACTGTACCGGACAGATGGCTGACAGCTTGTATGGCGTCATGTGGGCGAGAGGTTTGCTGATGTCAATGTTGTGAACAGAGTGCCCCATGGTGACGGGGTTGTGGTATGGGCAGGCCTAAGCTACAAACAACAAACACAATTACATTTTATCGATATCTATTTGAATACACAGAGATACCGTGACGAGATCCTGAGGTCCATTGTCGTGTCATTCATCTGCCGCCATCACCTCATGTTTCAGCATGATAATGCACAGCCCCATGTCACAAGGATCTGTACACAATTCCTGGAAGCTGAAAATGTCCCAGTTCTTCCATGGCATGTATACTCACCAGACATGTCACCCAATGAGCATGTTTGGGATGCTCTGGATCAACGTGTATGACAGTATGTTCCAGTTCCCTCCAATATCCAGCAACTTCGCACAGCCATTGAAGAGGAGTGGGACAACATTCCACGGGCCACAATCAACAGCCTGATCAACTCTATGTGATGGAGATGTGTTCATGCTGCATGAGGCAAATGGTCACACCAGATACTGACTGGTTTTCTGATCCACGCCCCTACCTTTTTTTAAGGTATCTGTGACCAACATGATGCATGTCTATAATCCATAGATTAGGGCCTAATGTATTTATTTAAATGTACTGATTTCCTTATATGAACTGTAMCTCAGTAAAATAATGATTCATGTTGAGGTGAAGGAACAYCGCATGACAGGCAGGTGTTTAGGAGACAAACAGACACTATTTCCCACAGTGTTATCGGCTATTAACAAGTTGCAAGCCCCCCAAAATCCAGAACCTGTTTTGTGCTAACATTCCAGTCCTTGTACCTAATTTCTTTGCCAAACATGAAAAAGAGTGGCAAGGAGTGCAATGTTAGCACCAAACAGACGGGATTTCTCCAGGCTACTCCAAACCTGGGGATTCTGGGAAAGTTGCTGCCATTTAGCCACCCTAGAAGCCAGGTTTCGCAAGCAGCTTCTCTTGTGGGAACGAAGATAAAGTGAAGAGAGAGTCAAACAGAAAGAAACAAAGAAACAAAGAAAGAAAGAGAAATAAACAAAGAGAGAAAGAAAGAGGGAAAGAAAGAAAGAGAAATAAACAAAGAGAGAAAGAAAGAGGGAAAGAAAGAAAGAAATAAACAAAGAGAGAAAGAAAGAGAGAAAGAAAGAAAAAGAGAAAGATAGGGAGAGAGAAACACATTATTTTTTATTTTCCTAGGAAGTGAGTCAAACATCGTGAGGGCCTTATTAAATCCTCCTCCAGTTGTGACAAAGATATCTACCGCACCTTTTAGTCAGAGTCCCAAATGGCACCCAGAGCCCTGGTCTAAAGTAGTGCACTATATAGAAAATAGGGTACCATTTGGGACCGAACCCTTATTTGTCTGCCCAGTCTGGGATGTTGGCAACGGCCCCTCCTCTCCAGGAAAGTGAAAGAGGATTTAGCCTCAATAGCCCCTCCACCCCCCCACCCCAGACACCCATAGTTAAGCATCAAGCAACATGAACAAGTCCAGTGTTTTGAACACAGGTCTCTGTTCTTTAGCCAATTTCTGTTCGTTGTTTTTTTCTCTCAATAAAGACCAACCTGTTCTCTGCCATCTCTCTTTTTAAAAGTAGTGTTTTTCCCCACTACTGTAGCTGTACATAGTCCATCGGTATATAGCCCACCCAATTTACCTACCTCACCCCCCATACTGCTTTTATTTATTTACTTTTCTGCTCTTTTKCACACCAGTATCTCTACTTGCACATGATCATCTGATGATTTATCRCTCCAGTGTTAATCTGCTAAATTGTAATTATTCGATTTATTGCCTACCTCCTCATGCCTTTTGCACACATTGTATATAGATTCTYTTTTTTTCTACCATGTTATTGACTTGTTTATTGTTTACTCCATGTGTAACTCTGTGTTGTTGTCTGTTCACACTGCTATGCTTTATCTTGGCCAGGTCGCAGTTGCAAATGAGAACTTGTTCTCAACTAGCCTACCTGGTTAAATAAAGGTGAAAAAAAATAAATAAAAATAAAAATACTCTGAATTGTGTCTTTTGGATGGAGATGGGAGAGTTATCCCAGTGTATTCTGACATCAGTCAAGATAACGTCACGATGAGTTGTAGGATCACTAAGAAGCGGAGCGGTTAGATAACAACAAGGCTAATCAGTTTCCTCCATGAAATAGTGAGGCTCCTCTTGAATCACAAAGAAGGACACACAGCAGATGAGAGCTGTACAGTACGTCGGTTCAAGGCTGGGTTGTGATGATGTCTGATTCATGTCTTTGGTTTTGTTGTTATTGGTAAACAGTTGATGAACGCTTGGTTTATGGGCATACGGTGAAYTATCTGTTTACTCAACATTGTCGTTTTTGTTTATTTACATGAACAAGGTGTGTATGCGTATACACTGAGTATACTAAACATTAAGAACACCTTCCTAATATTGAGTTTAATCCCCTTTTGCTCTCAGAACAGCCTCAATTCGTTGGGACATGGACTCTACGAGGTGTTGAAAGCGTTCCACAGGGATGCTGGTCCATGTTGACTCCAATGCTTCCCACAGTTACCAAGTTGGCTGGATGTCCTTTATGGTGGTGGACCATTCTTGATACACACAGGAAAACTGTTGAGCATGAAAAACCCAACAGCGTTGCAGTTCTTGACACAAACCGGTGCGCCCTGGCACCTACTACCATACCCCGTTAAAATGCACTTCGATATTTTGTCTTGCCCATTCACCCTCTGAATGGCACACAGACACAATCCATGTCTCAATTGTCTCAAGGTTTAAAAATCCTTCTTTAACCACCTGTCTCCTCCCCTTCATCTACACTGATCGAAGTGGATTTAACAAGTGACATCAGTAGGGGATCATAGCTTTCACCTGGATTCACCTGGTCATTCAGTCTGTCATAGAAAGAGCAGGTGTCCTTAATGTTTTGTCCACTCAGTGTACATGAGTCTATATTAGGCCTAATTGTTCTCGATCTGTCTTCTGTGTGCAGGTTGTGCAGTYTGACTCTGAAGAGGTTGGTGGTCCTGAGGGAGCTGGACAAGGAGCTCATCTCTGTGGTCATCGCTGTCAAGATCCAGGTAAAGTTATGACCTTTCACACCACACCTGGCTGTAGGTACGGCAGGAACACACCTGAGAATCAAGACTACATGAGTTAGACCACACACTCACACACAACCACGCACGCACGCACGCACGCACGCGCACACACACACAATCCAGGTAGACTGCAAAAATGTCCCACACATCCTCTAAGATAAATGTTATCCAAGCTGACAGATGCGTTCTTATGTTTCACTTCCTGTACATTAGCTTGTTACCTGCTAGTTGACTTCACTCCCTGTACATTAGCTTGTTACCTGCTAGTTGACTTCACTTCCTGTACATTAGCTTGTTAACTGCTAGTTGACTTCACTTCCTGTACATTAGCTTGT
>NW_019943179.1:289815-296395 GCF_002910315.2 Salvelinus sp. IW2-2015 | reverse complement strand
CCCTGTACATTAGCTTGTTACCTGCTGGTTGACGTTCACTTCCTGTACATTAGCTTGTACCTGCTGGTTGACTTCACTTTCCTACATTAGCTTGCTACCTTGCTAGTTGACTCACTTCCTGTACATTAGCTTGTTACCTCTAGTTGACTTCACTTTCCTGTACATTAGCTTGTTACCGCTAGTTGAACTTCACTTCCTGTACATAGCTTGTTACCTGCTAGTTGACTTCACTTCCTGTACATTAGCTTGTTACCTGCGAGTTGACTTCACTTCCTGTACATTAGCTTGTTACCTTGCTGGTTGACTTCACTTCCTGTACATTAGCTTGTTACCTGCTAGTTGACTTTCACTTCCTGTACATTAGGCTTGTAACCTCTGCTAGTTGGACTTCACTTCCTGTACATTAGCTTTTACCTGCTGGTTGACTTCACTTCCTGCACATTAGCTTGTTACCTGCTGGTTGACTTCACTTCCTGTACATTAGCTTGTTACCTGCTAGTTGACTTCACTTCCTGTACATTAGCTTGTTACCTGCTGGTTGACTGTTGGAGTTTAGCAGATGTTTTGCATTATGGTATCAATGGCTGTATTGACTGACAAAACAGTCTGTGATGTGATGTGTGATTCCCTTTCCCCTAGGGTTCCAAGARRATCCTGAGGTCCCATGAGATAGTGCTGCCCCCTAGTGGCTCAGTGGAGACTGACCTGGCTCTCACCTTCTCACTGCAGGTAAAGATAACACAAGGTCGTTTATATTGTGTATATAAGTCAGATTGCGCAACAACTCTGTCTCCGCTTGGTCGAGGAACTATTGGTGCATACCAGTGACGCCACCTGTTGGAAGACAATGGGACGAAGGCCTGAAAAATTGCATATTGAGAAATCATTAACTCTCCTGCGTCCCATGTTTTCCACTTAAGACCACTGTGACTGATTCCTCTCTCTCCTCTATTTTCTTGTCTTTCATCCATCCTCAGTACCCTCACTTCCTGAAGAGTGAGGGTAACAAGCTCCAGATCCTGCTGCAGAGGAGGAAGAGATACAAGAACAGGACTATCCTGGGATACAAGACCCTGGCTGTAGGAACCATCGATATGGCTGAGGTAGGAACACAATGAGACAGGACCCTGGCTGTAGGAACCATCGACATGGCTGAGGTAGGAACACAATGAGACAGGACCCTGGCTGTNAGGAACACAATGAGACAGGACCCTGGCTGTAGGAACCATCGACATGGCTGAGGCAGGAACACAATGAGACAGGACCCTGGCTGTAGGAACCATCGACATGGCTGAGGCAGGAACACAATGTTCACACAACAGTGTCAGGTAGCTGCTGTACCCTGAACTAACTTTAGCGTAATAATAATTTCATTTTCCACATACTTTCTTTTTGAAGGTCTTAACACACAGATGACATTCATGCTGCTTCTGTACTGTGGTGCATTTATGAACAAGGCAACAGTAAACATGTCTTCCCCCACGATGATGCAGGGCCCCTCAGTGGGCCATTCAGTGTAATTTTGTAAATGACGGATCTCTATGGCAAGACGTATCGTTCGTCCAAGTTTCGTCAAAATCGGGCCAGTGGTGTCTTAAGATATCACATCTCTTTTCCCTGAGCATGTGTGCCAAATTTCATCACTCTTAGTCAAACAGATCAAGCGATATATAAACATGTGACCGATATAGCGCCACCGTGTGGTCGATTTGAATGTTCTTGCATATGTTGAGTTTTGACAGTGTTAGCAACATGTGGACCAAATTTTGTTTCAATACGAATATCCTTGACTGATTTAAGGTAGATGTATTTATGTTTCAGACCACGCCCACGTAATTGTATTGKCTGTGTTATTTTAGAAACTAGTCTGGAAGATATTGCGTTGAGAGATATTTGTCCATAGATGCCATGCTCATCGTGGCGGATCTCTATGGCAAGACGCATCACTCACCCAAGTTTCGTCCAAATAGGGCCAGTGCTGTCTGAGATTTCACGTGTAACTAATGTACTAACGGACAAAGACATATCCACAGTTCCCGCCCCGATTTTAACATGGGGGACACTTCATTATTCTCAGAAGTCTTTCTCCCGTCTCTCCTCATCCCCCTGTCATCCTCAGCGGACTCCGACGGCCCCGTTCTGTCCCCTCTGTAGATAACTCCAAACGCTCAGCTTAACCGTCTGTCTGAACAGCAGAAAGCCACACAGCTGCATGAAGGCAGCACTGTAAAATGGCCGCTCTGTCTTAAACCCAAAGCCTGTTACGTTATAGACCGTCTCTGTTTAACCCAGGTCCCAGAGGCCTGAGAGACTCTGTCTGTTTAATAACAGGCACACATAGAGCTGAGAGGAGGAAGAATCCCTCTCCGGGCCCTGTCTGTACATAGAGAGAGATGGATAGACGGACAGAGAGGAGGGTAGAGATAGAGAGAGACCACAAGAGAGTGAGTGAGTGAGAGAGAGAGAGAGCGAGATTATTCTCAGGAACATGTTTGTTAGAATTGAACAGAAATAGAATAGTTACTTTTGGGACTTTGAGGATAGCAACAGCAGAGAGAGACAGAGGATCTGATAACAGAGGGAGAGAGAGGGAGGGAGGAAGAGAGAGGGAGGGGTTATTCTCAGGAACATGTTTGTTGGAATTTAACAGAAATAGAATAGTTACTTTTGGGACTTTGAGKATAGCAACAGCAGAGAGAGACAGGTGATCTGATAACAGAGGGAGAGAGACAGATCTGATAACTGGAAAGATACTTTCATCAAAATTGTGGTTCTTTCAGCACTGTATTCATCTAGCCCTTCCCCTCCCTCTCTCTCTCCTCCTTCTTCCTTCCCCCCTTCCCCTCTCTCCTTCTCCTTCCCTCTCTCTCTCCTCCCTCATCTCCTCTCTCTCCTTCTCCTTCCTCTCCGCACCTCCTCTCTCCTTCTCCTTCCCTCCCTCTTTCCTTCTCCTTCCCTCCTCTTTCCTTCTCCTTCCCTCCCCCACCTCCCCTCTGTCCTTCTCCTTCCCTCCCCCGCACATCCTCTCTCCTTCTCCTTCCTGCACCTCCCTCCTTCTCCTTCCCTCCTCCCCCACCTTCCTCTCTCTCCTTCTCCTTCCTTCCCTCCCTCCCCCCACCTCCTCTCTCTCCTTCTCCTTCCCTCATCCCTGTCTCATATCCCTGTCTCTCTCTCTTCTTCTGTCATCTCTCTCCCTCGTCCGTCTCTCTGCCCCCACCAGGTGATGCAGCAGCCTACGGAGGGGGGCCAGGTTCTGTCTCTGTGCAGTAACCAGAAGGAGACGCTGGGTAAAGTAGCTGATATCTGGATCTTCTCTCTGTCCAGTCAGCCCATAGACTATGAGGAGGCCGCTCTGCAGGAGGGAACCAAGATCAAATGCTCAGGTAGGCTACGGCACAGGATGGCTCGGTTCAATTTAGATTAGCTCTGAGGCATGGCTGTAGACTCCTAAGTTGTTAGGACACCAGTCAGCACGATCCCATCATAATCAGCCGTCCCTCAGCCAGCCAGGCATGTAGAGGAGAACAGAGGCTAAGTTGAAGTCAGTGAGCTCATAGACCACAAAGAGGCTGCTCTGCAGGGGGGAACAATTATCAAATGTTCAGGTAGGTTACTACTCAGGTACGGGTTAACTCAGGTACGCTGTGACACAGCAAGGCTCTGCTATACAGTACGGCTCAGCCCAAGTTAGCTCTGAGACATGGCTGTAAAGGCAGTAGGACTCCAGAACGAAACGTTCAAAGTTCTTGAAATTTTCGGGATTGACTGACCTTTATGTCTTAAAGTAATGATAGAATGTTGGTTCTCTTTGCTTATTTGAGCTGTTCTTGACACAATATGGACTTGGTCTTTTACCAAATAGGGCTCTCTTCTGTATACCACCCCTACCTTGTCACAACACAACTGATTGGCTGAAACGCATTAAGAAGGAAAGAAATGCYGCAAATAAACTTAACAAGGCACACCTGTTGAGGTGTCACCATTCCAGGTGACTACCTCATGAAGCTGGTTGAGAGAATGCCAAGAGTGTGCAAAGCTGTCATCAAGGCAAAGGGTGGCTACTTTGAAGAACCTCAAATATAAAATATATTTTGATTTGTTTAACACTTTTTTGGTTACTACATGATTCCATATGTGTTATTTCATAGTTCTAGTTATTCTACAATGTAGAAAATAGTAAAAATAAATAAAAACCCTTGAATGAGTAGGTGTGTCCAAACTTTTGACTGGTACTGTACCACACTACTGAACGTCATGTACCACACTACTGAACCTTCTCCTGTCCGCTCTCGCGCGCACATCCGCTCATTCTTCACATTATCCTTTCCCTGCACAAATGCGGTTCAGTACTGGAGCGGTACACTCCCTCACTCTTCTCCTTCCCTCCCCCCCCCACCTTCTCTCCTCTCCTTCTTCCTGTCCTTCCCTCCCTTCCCCCACCTCCCTCTCTTCCTCCTTCCTTACCCTCATCTCTCCTGTCTCCTCATCCCTGTCCTCTCTCTCTCTCTTCTGTCTCTCTCTCTCCTCGTCCGTCTCTCTGCCCCCACCAGGGAGCAGCAGCCTACGGAGGGGGCGCAGGTTCTGTCTCTGTGCAGTAACCAGAAGGAGACGCTGGGTAAAGTAGCTGATATCTGGATCTTCTCTCTGTCCAGTCAGCCCATAGACTATGAGGAGGCCGCTCTGCAGGAGGGAACCAAGATCAAATGCTCAGGTAGGCTACGGCACAGGATGGCTCGGTTCCAATTTAGATTAGCTTCTGAGGCATGGCTGTAGACTCCTAAGTTGTTATAGGACACCAGTCAGCACGATCCCATCATAATCAGCCGTCCTCAGCCAGCAGCAGGCATGTAGAGGAGAAGCCAGAGGCTAAGTTGAAGTCAGTGAGCTCATAGACCACAAAGAGGCTGTCTGGCAGGGGGGAACAATTATCAAATGTTGAGTAGGTTACTACTCAGGTACGGGTTCACACGCACGGTGTACCGACACACAGCAAGGCGCTCTGCTATACAGAACGGCTCAGCCCAAGTTAGCTTGAGACATGGCTGTAAAGGCAGTAGGACTCCAGAACGAAACGTTCAAAGTTCTTGAAATTTTCGGGATTGACTGACCTTTATGTCTTAAAGTAATGATAGAATGTTGGTTCTCTTTGCTTATTTGAGCTTGCTTGACAAATATGTGCTGTTTGTCTTTTACCAAATAGGGCTCTCTTCTGTATACCACCCCTACCTTTCAGCAAACAAACTGATTGGCTGAAACGCATTAAGAAGGAAAGAAATGCGCAAATAAACTTAACAAGGCACACCTGTTGAGGGTGTCACCATTCCCAGGTGACTACCTCATGAAGCTGGTTGAGAGAATGCCAAGAGTGTGCAAAGCTGTCATCAAGGCAAAGGGTGGCTACTTTGAAAGAACCTCAAAATATAAAATATATTTGATTTGTTTAACACTTTTTGGTTACTAACATGATTCCATATGTGTTATTTATAGTTCTAGTTATTCTACAATGTAGAAAATAGTAAAAATAAATAAAAACCTTTGAATAGTAGGTGTGTCCAAACTTTTGACTGGTACTGTACCACAATTACTTGAGAACGGTCATGGGGTATAACCAGCACTACTGTAAAACAGTTGAGAGATGTAAACATCCGAGACAGCAGCGTAACTAGACCAGTCCTGAACCTCATGTACCACTCGGTCTTTTTTTGTGTTTGGTCCCACGGGTGGTGGCCTTCTGGAGTTTCCATGCGGCTCACATGTCTTTAACTCAGAATCCTCGTACTGAACCTCATGTTTCTGTGAGCGTTGCTAGCTGAACAACTCGCCTCTTCTCTTGGGCGATATACTTCCTTTATCGTATCATACATCTGATTGCCTGTCTTTTTCTGTGAATCAGCTCTGAATATGCCAATCATGTACGGAGAACAGGCTGGTGACTCTCTGAGAACGTCATGTACCCACGCTACTGGACGTCTGTACCCACACACTGACTGACCTCATGTACAAGACTCTTATGGCCACGTGTTCGTGGGCTGAACCCTCACAGCATAGGAGTAGCCTCGCCGTGTGCATCATGGGTAGAACCCCTCGAAAATGTACCCCCGACATAATAGAAGAACCCCTACTGCTCATGGACCAATGAGAGTGGAGGATGTGTGATATGAGGTTTCCAGTACTGAGGTTCAGAGTAGTGTGGTCCACCTGAGGTTCAGTAGTGGTGGCAATGAGGTTTCTTTGAGCCGTTACATGAGGTTCAGTAGCGTAGGCCAGTGTGGTAGCTTGAAGGTGGGCAGGAATAGTGTGGTAACAGGGAAGCTGACGTGCAGTAGTGGTGGTACATGACGTTCAGTAGTGTGGTTACAATGAGGTTCACATACTGGATGGGGTTCAGTTAGTGTGTACTGAGGTTCAGGTCTGATAGTTCAGCGGTAGTTGTGAGGTACATGAGGTTCATGATACTCGGGGAGAGTTCAGTAGTGTGGTAACATAATAGAGTTTTCAAGTTCAGAGTAGTTGGGTGCGGGAGCAGGTACAAAATGAGGTTCAGGACTGGGTTCAGTATGTGGTATATGATGGGTTCAGT
>NW_019943179.1:281874-289790 GCF_002910315.2 Salvelinus sp. IW2-2015 | reverse complement strand
AAGGAGACAGTGTAGGACAGAGAGTCCTTTCTGACTGTCTTCAGTGTTAGGGACAGAGGAGTCCTTTCTGACTGTCTTCAGATGTAGGGGACAGAGGATCCTTTCTGACTGTCTTCAGTGTAGGGACAGAGGAGTCCTTTCTACGTCTTCAGTGTAGGGACAGAGGAGCTTTCGACTATCTCTGAGAGACAGAGTAGTCCTCGACTGTCTTCAGTGAGGAGGACAGTGTAGGGGACAGAGGAGTCCTTTCTGACTGTCTTCTGAGGCAGTGTAGGGACAGAGGAGTCCTTTCTGACTGTCTTCAGTGGGACAGGTAGGGACAGAGGAGTCCTTTCTGACTGTCTCAGTGTAGGGACAGAGGAGTCCTTTCTGACTGCTTCAGTGAGGAGACAGAGTAGGGGACAGAGGAGTCCTTTCTATAGATAGAAGACAGTATTATATTTGTACTGACCTGACCCTGAACAGCGTCATCACTGGCCTCCTGCTCTGAAGAGAAACTCTCATACTCCTCCTCCGAGTAGTTATCTGGAGCACAAAACACACCACACACCACACACCACACACACACACACACACCACACACACACACACACACACACACACACACACACACACACCACACACACACACACACCACACACACACACACACACACCATTAACCTACTGCTGCTGAGCTGAAGAAGACCACATCACAGGCTGCCAGGGCTGTCAAATCATTCATCAACATGCTTTCAGATTTCACAAGCAGTAGTTGGACATGAGGCTCAGTACTAGGGTACATGAGGCTCATACTGAGTACATGAGGCTCAGTACTGAGTACAGAGGTCAGTCGAGGTCCATGAGTTCAGTAGTGTGGTCATGAGGTTCATACTAGGTCTATGAGTATGAGTCATGATTCAGTAGTTGGTACATGAGGTTACTAGTATGAGGTTCAGTAGTTGGTACATGAGGTCTAGTAGTGTGGTACAGGAGTTCAGTAGTGTGGTACATTTGAGGTTGTCAGTGGGTGGTACATGACGTTCAGTAGTGTGGTACATAATAGTCAAGTTAGTACTGAATGTTCAGATAGTGGTACATGAGAGGTTTCAGTATAGTTGGTTTCACCTAAAGTATCATAGTGGTACATGAGTTCAGTAGTGTGTACATGAGGTTCAGTAGTGAGGGTTCAGTAGTGAGGTGACGATTGAGGTTCAGTAGTGTGACAGTTGAGGGTTCAGGTAGGTGTACATGAGGTTGAGTATGTGGTACATTAGGTTCAGTAGTGAGTTCAGTATGAGTGGGTACATGAGGTTCAGTAGTTGGTCATGAGTTCAGTTAGTTGGTCCATAGTCAGTAGTGTGTGTACATGAGTTCAGTAGAGTGGTACATGAGGTCAGTACTGAGTACATGAGGTTCAGTACGTGTACATGAGGTTCAGTAGTGTGGGTACATGAGGTGTCATAGTTGTGGTACATGAGGTTCTAGTAAGTGAAGTCCATTAATGCAAACTGAAGACATTCACACCTGGAGTGTATTTATACTGTATTTGGTTGATAACGTGCCTGCGTCTGTCTGTGTGAGTGTCTCTTCAGGACCTGGAGGATGATGAGTATGATGTGAGGAAGCCTAAGAAGCAGAGGAGGTCCATCGTAAGAACTGCTTCAATCACCAGGGTAAGAGACGAGAGGAAGGACACACTTGAGAGTTTGGTCATCATGCTATGCCCAGCAAGCTAAAGTTTATATAGGTTTTTACTGTGAAATTTACTGTAATTCACAATGTCTCAGCAGTGTTGTTGTTGTTTGTTTTGTTGTTGTTGTTTATTTTGTTGTTGTTGTTTGTTTTGTTGTTGCTTTTCTGTCTAAGATGCTGGTGTATTGACAGCACTTGTTCATCTTCCTTTACGTTGGTTGTTGACTGTAGTCGAGCTCTAGGGCTCCATCTACTGGGGTGTATTCATTAGTGTACACTGTTAACAAAACATTTAGCATTGTTTTTGTACTGTATATCTTATTGGACAAATTAATGTAGGGTCCCGTCCCTGTTTTAATATGGAACGCCGTTTGGGTCTTTGCGTGTCAAAAAATATAATATTTTAAATAATCTTTTCATTTGACACGTCAACTAACACAATTCTATTATAGAATGTTGTGTGTGCTGAATTTGCACGTGCAAGCCAAGTGCCACCACTACTATCAGTAGCACTGTCAAAGCTGTACAGAAAAAGTCTGCAAACAAGCAAACGCCGGGCCACGAACGATGTGTTTACAATACCGCTTTGTTCGACCACAACTTCTGGGGTAGCTAGCTTTAKCTTGGTAACCTAGCTAGCACCAATACAACCAGCCTGAAAACAACGATCAGTAGAAACTGCAGTCATTTTCATTATTCTTAACAATGATTTAGGAATCCTTGTGAGTAAGTATTAGCTAGGTAGCCACTTGTTGTTCGTCTATTGAAATTGAACTTCATACAGTTCATGAAAATAAATAGCTAGGCAACTACTCCACAAGAAGGTTGAGCTAATGTGCACTAATGCGATTGGCATGAGGTTGTAAGTGTAACAGTATAGCTTCCGTCCCTCTCCTCGCCCCTACCTGGGTTCGAACCAGGGACCCTCTGCACACATCAACAACAGTCACCCACGWAGCATCGTTACCCATCACTCCACAAAAGCCACGGCCCTTGCAGAGCAAGGGGAACCACTACTTCAAGGTCTCAGAGCAAGTGACGTCACCGACTGAAAGGCTATTAGCGCGCACACGCTAACTAGCTAGCCATTTCACATAGGTTACATAAGTAACAAGAACATTTCCAGGACATAGACATATTCTGACATGGGCAGAAAGCTTAAATTCTTGTTAATCTAATTGCACTGTCCAATTTACAGTAGCTATTACAGTGAAAGAATACCATGCTATTGTTTGAGGGAGTGCACAATTATGAACCTGAAAATTTATTAATAAACCAATTTAGGCACATTTGGGCAGTCTTGATACAACATTTTGAACAAGAAATGCAATGGGTTCGATTGGATTAGTCTAAAACTTTGCACATACACTGCTGTCATCTAGTGGCCAAAATCTAAATTGCGCCTAGATTCCTAAGTCATATATTGGCCTTTCTCAAAGATGATGGAACAAAAAAAACGCTTTTTTCTCTGTATTATATTTTTCCAGATCTAATGTGTTATATTCTCCTACATTAATTTCATATTTCCACAAACTTCAAAGTGTTTCCTTTCAAAYGGTGTCAAGAATATGCATATCCTTGCTTCAGTTCCTGAGCTACAGGAAGTTAKATTTKGGTWTGTCATTTTAGGCGAAATTTGAAAAAAAGTGTCCGAACCTTAATTAACCCTGTTRCCCAAAGCTAACGTTATAAGCAGCCAGCTAGCCTCATCTGGCTAGTGAGTCGCGACCGGACCGGGTTATGTGTTGTGAAGCTAGCCACAATAAGGATTAGGCACAATAGTGGAATTTGCGGGTTGCCTTCAAAAATAAAAGTCACTTTTTTAAAGTGATGCAGAAGGTTACAATTGGTGGAATCATGCCATATTTAGACGAGATAATGTTAAACAAGGTTGGAATGTGAAGTAATGAAATGGGGTGTCGGTCTACTCGTTGACACCCACAGAACACAACTGTGAAGAGTTTATTCAAATACTAGCGTTGTAGCTCTTATCGCGGGACTGTGACTGTGTGAAATCACCTCCCCAGTCAGCCTATTGTGTGTATTGACATTCATATTGCAGTGCACAGCTTTACCTAAGGATTGGGGATCAATGAAATGGCGTATCAGTCTACTCAATACCCAAGATATTTTTTCCCCAACGTCCTCAGAGTTATCAGACTCCAAAACATCCACACAGTATTGTTTTTCCTCTGGAATAGTGTTCAGTTCACATAGGTTGACAATAAATGTGGCTCAATTCACAGTGGTTTCAGAGTCCCGCAATAAGAGCTATGATGCTAATGTTCTCTGGGTGTCACTGAGTAGACTGATACCCCATGTCATTGATCCACAATCCATAGGTAAGGCTGTACAGCGAAATAAGGATGACCCCAATGCAATTCTAAAGTATAATACATCCAGTGGGATTTCAACATATTTGTCAAATGAACAAATTGTCTTTTGTTGATTTTATATAACAACATTCCGACCTCATGACATACTTTTATTTTGAAGGCTAACCGCAAAGTCCACTATTGTGGCTAACTTCACATAGATGGGTCCGACCACCATTAATCAAATAAGAACTGTCTTATAAGTTAGGGTTATTTTAGATAATAACACCTAGCTATATAGTTAACTAACTATAGCTACTGAAACAGATTATGTCGTTTTGCTATGTTTTTGGGGAAGAATATTGTTTGTATCCATGAGCTAGCTAGCTTGTTTTATGACCAGCACTGTAGGTGCGAGAGGCAACTTGACCAGCATCGTAGCATACGTATCGATGAATCGGTGTGACATACGATTGATATTGTAATCAATGTGTAATAACTACGTGAAAAGAATGAACGCGTTCAATTATTATGTGACGTGCAGTCATATTCAGGTCCTGATTGGTCAACAAGCTTATTTGACACGTCAAATCGTGTTATTTTTTTTACACGCAAAGACCCAAACGGCGTTCCATAGTTTCATTCCGTTTGCCTCGGTGTGGTTCCTAGTGAATACACCCCTGGTAACTGACAGGTTGTTGTTGTGATGGGGCTGACTTGTAGTTGTTTCTGTGTCCTGTTGCGTTTTAGCAGCAGAACTTTAAACAGAGAGTTGTGGCCCTGCTGAAGAGGTTTAGAGTCTCAGACGAGGTAACTAACGTTAAATCTGTCCATATTACTCGACACTTCTCGGATACTTTTTAATTTCCTTTTCTCAGTGGTTTCATACAACTGTTAAAAATCTGTTCTCTTGTGCCCTCTCTCACCCTCTCACTCTCTCTCTGTCTCTCTCCCTCCCTCCCTCTACTTCTCTACCTCCCCACCTCTCTCTCTCTCTCTCTCTCTCTCTGTGCGTGTGTGCCTGCGTGTGTGTGTGTGTGTGTGTCTCTCTGAATGTTCCAGGTGTTGGACTCGGAGCAGGACCCGGCAGAGCCCCCTCCAGAGGTAGAGGAGGATCTGGACCTAGAGAGTCTGGAGTTTGAGAACCCCAGTGACAGTGGACCAGAACTAGACGATGACGACAGTGTCCTCAGCACCCCGAAACCYAARCTCAAGTGAGTCGGAMTAGTTTTCAGTTTGTACTTACCCTATATACAAAWGTATGTGGACACCCCTTAAAATTTGTGGATTCGGCTATTTCAGCTATACCCGTTGCTGACAGGTGAATRAAATCGAACACACAGCCATGCAATCTCCATAGACAAACATTGGCAGTAGAATGGCCCGTACTGAAGAGCTCAGTGACTTTCAMCRTGGCACCGTCATAAGATGCAACCTTTCCAACAAGTCASTTGGTCAGAATTCTGCCCTGCTAGAGCTGCCCCGGTCAACTGTAAGTGCTGTTATTGTGAAGTGGAAACGTCCAGGAGCAACAACGGCTCAGCCGGGAAGTGGTAGGCCACACAAGCTCACAGAACGGGACCGCCGAAATCCTGAAGCGCGTAAAAATCTGTCCTCGGTTGTAACACTCACTACCAAGTACCAAACTACCTCAAGGAGCAACATCAGCACAATAACTGTTTATTAGGAGCTTCATGTAATGGATTTCCATGGCCGAGCAGCCGCACACAAGCCTAAAATCACCATGCGCAATACCAAGCATCGGCTGGAGTGGTCTAAAGCTCGCCGCCATTGGACTCTGGAGCAGTGGACACTCTCTCTCTGGGTTGATGAATCACGCTTCACCATCTGGCAGTCCGACGTATTGATCTGGGTTTGATACCAGGAGAACGCTACCTGCACTAATGCATAGTACCAACTGTAAAGTTTGGTGGAGGAGGAATAATGGTCTGGGGAAGTTTTTCATCGTTCGGGCCCCTTAGTTCCAGTGAAGGGAAATCTTAACGCTACAGCATACAATGACATTCTAGACGATTCTGTGCTTCCAACTTTGTGGCAACAGTTTGGGGAAGGCCCTTTCCTGTTTCAGCATGACAATGCCCCCGTGCACAAAGCTAATTTACACACATGGTTTGTTGTGTATATGCCTGTGTACGTGTATTAAGTTGCTATCACTCAGATTTATATAGTGCTTTTTCAATCAGCGCCAACTGTTACAGCAAATGCATTTAAAACATTTGTTTTCTACATTCATGATGTTTTCACTTGTGTTAAAGACACTGTTTTCGTATTGCAGGCCATATTTCGAGGGCCTTTCTCTCTCCAGTTCTCAGACAGAGATCGGCATCCACACCAGCCCGGTTAGTAACACAGAACCACCCAGCCGCGGTTAGTAACACAGAACCACACCAGCCCGGTTAGTACACAGAACCACACCAGCCCGGTTAGTAACACAGAACCACCCAGCCCGGTTAGTAACAGAACCACACCAGCCCGGTTAGTAACACAGAACACACCAGCCCGGTTAGTAACAGAACCACACAGCCCGGTTAGTACACAGAACCACACCAGCCCGGTTAGTAACACAGACCACACCAGCCCGGTTAGTAACACAGAACCACACCAGCCCGGTTAGTAACAGAACCACACCAGCCCGGTTAGTAACACAGAACCACCACAGCCGGTTAGTAACACAGAACCACCCAGCCCGGTCAGTAAAAGAACCCCAGCCGGTTAGTAACACAGAACCACCCAGCCCGGTTAGTAAACACGAACCACCCAGCCTGGTAGTAACACAGACCACCCAGCCCGGTTAGTAACAAGAACCACCCAGCCGGTTAGTAACAGAACCACCACCAGCCCGGTTAGTAACACAGAACCACCCAGCCCGGTCAGTAACAACAGAACCACCCAGCCCGGTCAGTAACAGACAGAACCACCCAGCCCGGTCAGTAACAGACAGAACCACCCGCCCGGTCAGTAACACAGAACACCAGCCCGGTTAGTAACACAGAACCCCCAGCCCGGTAGTAACACAGAACACCCCAGCCCGGTTAGTAACACAGAACCACCCAGCCCGGTCAGTAACACAGAACCACCCAGCCCGGTAGTAACACAGAACCACCCAGCCCGGTCAGTAACACGAACCACCCAGCCCGGTTAGTAACACAGAACCACCGCAGCCGCGGTCAGTAACACAGAACGCACCACGCAGCCCAGTTAGTAACACCAGAACCACCAGCCGGTCAGTAAAGACAGAACACCCAGCCGGTCAGTAACAGACAGAACCACCCAGCCCGTTAGTAACACAGAACCACCCAGCCCGGTCAGTAACAGACAAGAACCACCCAGCCCGGTCAGTAACAGACAGAACCACCCAGCCCGGTTCAGTAACAACAGAACCACCAGCCCGGTCAGTAACAGACAGAACCACCCAGCCGCAGTTAGTAACACAGAACCACCCAGCCCGGTCAGTAAACAGACATAACCACCCAGCCCGTCAGTAACAGACAAGACACCCCAGCCGGTCAGTAACAGACAAGAACCACTCCAGCCCGGTAGTAACCCCATCAGTAATAAGTGGTAACTATTCTCCTCCATTGTTGTCCCTGAGTTTTAACTCCCTCTCTTCTGTTCTCCCTCCAGACTGAACCGGACCAGACTAAGAGCAGCGGAGACACGTTCCAGGTGGACAGTGTCTCAGAGAAGGGCTCATTTGTAACTATTATCTCTTATGTTATCCTAGAAAACGCTCATAAGCCTTGTCTCTGTTTTCATTTAAATTCAGTTTAATACAACTTTATTTACCCCCTTGTTTGTACACTGTATACTTGGAGCATGTTGATATTTGTAAACTGACTGGGTTTTAATTGCCCCTGAGGTGGTGATATTTGTAAACTGACTGGGTCTTTAATTGCACTGAGGGGCT
>NW_019943179.1:236938-275918 GCF_002910315.2 Salvelinus sp. IW2-2015 | reverse complement strand
ACATCCCCAAAACAATACATTGTCCCTGTCTTTGCTCGGTCCCAGCAGGAGGAGCAACCAGAGGCAGTGACCCCCACGACAGAGCTGGAGATGGACAACATGGACACCTTCCTGGAGAAGCTGCCCCCTACTGGCAAGATGAAGAAGACCGAGTCCCTCATCATCCCATCCAACAGATGGTAAATACTGTCCGACTCTCTCAGTTCATCCTTACGCCATTCCCCCCACGCATCCTGTCTCCTCGCCTCCTGTCTCCTCGCCTCCTGTCTCCTCGCATCCTGTCTCCTCGCCTCCTGTCTCCTCGCCTCCTGTCTCCTCGCCTCCTTATTGGAGGAGAAAGGTCCATATGGTCCTTTTCTTTAAAACCTTCTTCTCCCAATGTGTTTTGAAAAGGAAGTGAGAAGACCGGGATGCAAGGAATCTAGGAAGGATTAATTGCTGAGTGTCTTCTCAACTTCAGCTTGTTCAGTCCAGGGTTCAGTTTGTAGGAAACCAGTCGACCCATTCAGATGTTGGGAACATACAGTATATGCATCACTTTCCCCCTACCTACATGTAAAAATAACCTCCCCTCCACCCCTACCTACATGTAAAAATTACCTCCCCTCCACCCCTACCTACATGTAAAAATAACCTCCCCTCCACCCCTACCTACATGTAAAAAGAACCTCCCCTCCACCCCTACCTACATGTAAAAATAACCTCACCCCCCACCTCCCCCCTACCCTGCATCCCCCTCAAGCTGGCCATGCTCTGTCCTCATTGTCGTGTCCGTTCTCATGTCTTCCCCAGGCAGGAACCTAAGTTGGCGGGGAGGAGAGGGAGGAGTACATCCCTAAAGGAGCGCCAGCCCAACAGACCACAGAACGAGAGAGCCAACAGCCTGGATAACGAACGCTCCCTCGACACACACTGCCATCTACAGGTAGGAGGAGGAGCAGACTGTAAATAAAATCACATTGTCTCTCTGGTGAAGCACCGGTGGGGTTGTAGTAGTACGATCGCTGGCCAATCAAGTCAGAATACCGAGTCTGTWACTTTAATATATAAATGTTTCTAGTGATTGTGTCTTGGATGTGAGATGAATTTACTATTCCAAATGGCCTTTCTTTTCGATGTCTTCCATAAGTATATTCCCCGTCCCCAGATCCCCAGGAAGACCGTGTATGACCAGCTCAACCACATCCTGGTGTCTGAYCACCAGCTACCTGACAGCATCATCCTCATCAACACATCTGATTGGCAGGGCCAGGTAAGAGACAGGAAATGACATAGAGAAAGTGAAAACGTTGGGCGATCACTCTTTGTCTCCATGACGACCGAAAGGGAACAATAGATTATAATGACGAATAACTTAAAACTTTTTCTTTCTCTTTAACGACCACTTATTCTCACATTACATTTCTCTATCTCTCGTTTTTATTTTCTCTTTTCTCAGACTGTTTCTCTTCCGTCCGTTGTTTCAGTATCTGTCAGGTGTTCTCCAGAGCCAGCACCTCCCGGTGGTGTGTACCTGTACTACAGCAGACATCCAGGCCGCCTTCAACACCATCGTCTCACGCATTCAGAGATTGTAAACCTCCTCTTTCACATTCTCATTGTAATAATAATATACACTACTTAGCAGAAGATTTTATCCAAAACAACTCACTGTTCATACATTATCAGTGTGTGTCTGTGAATCCCTGAAAGACTTGGAACACAACCTGGGCATTRCTCGCAGCGTCACACTCTTGTAGTCGTAGTTTCTGAGCCAATCCTCTCTCGTACATGTTATTTATTTAGTATTGTAGCTATAAGTCCTCTGTTACAGGTTGTTAATATGTTTGTCTCCTTGCTGTAACATGATGTTTCCTATGTAGCTGTAACTGTAACAGCCAGACGCCCATCCCCATAAAGATAGCTGTGGCTGGGGCCCAACACTACCTCGGTGCAGTCCTCAGGCTGTTTGTAGACCACCTGTCTTACAAGACCCCTGATTGGCTAGGCTACATGAGGTTCCTGATCATACCACTAGGTGAGAGATATGGGGGGGGGGGCGGGGGCAGTCATTCACACCACATCTTGTAGTTTGAATATAACCTAATGTTTGTTCATTTTAGGGTTACAAAATTCTCTAAAAGTTTCTCTACACTTGTGAATGTTGTCTGGGATTTTGCAACCTTAGTTTAGTTTTTTTTCTCTAAAGATAGTATGATATTTTTAATGAATTATGCGTTTTAAGAGAGTTCGTACGAGAGTTCTTACTAGTCGTATCAGTGATTTGACATCTCTCCTCCTTTTGATTGTGTACAGGATCTCACCCGGTCTCCAAGTACCTGGGTACCATCGACTATCGATACAACAGTTTATTCCAGGATACAGCGTGGAGGGACCTCTTTCACAAGCCAGAAGCTCCAGTCATAGGTACGACAGGGTTAAATACACACAAGGGTTTCAAAATTCTCTTAACTTTATTAAAATCACCTTGGTTTTACAGAAATCCTGGTTTGCGGATTCCTGGATTTCCTGCTAGTTCCCCTTTCCAACCGGGAATTTCGCAACCCTAACACACATCTAAGATGTATCTATACTATGGTGGAAACAGAATAGTGTGTGTGTGTGTGTGTGTGTGTGTGTGTGTGTGTGTGTGTGTGTGTGTGTGTGCGCACGCGAGTCTGTGAGCTGTGGAAAGAATTTACTCTTGAAGACATTAAAACAATCCAATCAGTCACTGATGTCATGTTGGTGTACAGTGCAGGAGAGTCCAGATGTGGTTTCCAGGGTAACCCAGTATATTGTCGGGGCCAACGGAGTTCACCAGCTCCCCATCGCTGAGGCCATGCTCACATACAAACAGAAGAGGTAAGATAGGGCAACATCTCACACACACACACACACACACACACACACACACACACACACACACACACACACACACACACACACACACACACACACACACACACACACACACACACACACACACACACACACACACACACACACACACACACACACACACACACACACACACCATGGTGCCATTTTCATAGTGCAACAACCGGTTATAATCTGGCAGCATGATTTAATCAGAAACATTTCTTCAACAATGTGGATTATAAAGAGGCGGCTATTTGTGTGTTGCTCAGTTTACTAAACTGTAGTTAAATATCTGCCTTTGTTGAAGAAAAACTTCAGATTAAAATCACGCCGCCCAGATTATCACAAGGTATTTTTTGGCACTTTGTTTGCACAAATTTTTTGCAGTAGGAAAATGCATCCCAACTGCTTAATTAACTGCTAATAACATTCCTGATAAGTGTTATAATTATTAATAACATTCCTGATAAGTGTTATAATAATTAATAGCATTCCTGATAAGTGTTATAATAATTAATAACATTCCTGATAAGTGTTATAATAAATAATAGCATTCCTGATAAGTGTTATAATAATTAATAACATTACTGATAAGTGTTATAATAATTAATAGCATTCCTGATAAGTGTTATAATAATTAATAGCATTCCTGATAAGTGTTATAACTATTACACAGCTAACAGTATTGGTTGTAGTTCTGGGGCCTGACCAGGTTACACAGCTAACAGTATTGGTTGTAGTTCTGGGGCCCATCCAGGCATTATTATGTACTGTTTGAGTTTAGGGGGTGTGTCACAATAGCGATCAGTTGAACCACCTTTGCAGTAAAATATTTTTACACAACCATTCGTTTCATAAAATGGGAGACATAAGAGATGTGAAAAAACCAAGGTTGTGTTTTGTTCTATCTCAGGTAGGGGTTGTCTCAACAACTAAAGCCCTTTTTGAGGATTGGCCAATAGCCTTACTACCCATCATGGGGTTGTTGAAGCCTCTGGTCTCAGTAGATAAGACACTAGACAATCCCCTCTTCCATCCTGATAGGTTGGAACTTCTGCACATGCTCACTCTGTGCCTGTTCCCCCCCCCCCCCATGTCTCCTGTCTGTCTGTCTCCTGGTATTACAGCCCAGACGAGGACTCTTGTCAGAAGTTCATCCCCTTTATTGGGGTAAGTGGTTTTTCCCCTTTTTCTAAAGAAGGATACGTTCTTATCCTTGAACCTGATCGTCGTGTCCTTGAGTCCATACTTTTTCACCCTGACCTCTGCCCTCCCTCCCCAGATGGTGAAAGTTGGACTGGTGGAACAGTCATCAGCAACATCAGGTTAGTCATGAGGTGTGGGGTTTTCACGCCACTATACAATAGAGTAACCAATGTGTCAACAACACGTCGTTGTACGTACTACTTTCATGTCAACACTGAGAACTTGTTGGATGTGATACTGTAGTTATACAGTACTTATAGGTGCTGATTTCCTGAGCACCAATTCAACCTAATCCTGTATATTTAATCTAGGTTTACTCTGTGTYCAGGCATCTGACCCCTAATCTTAACCTGTCAGTCTATCACTTGTTGTAATTGTACCCTCTGTCCCGATGATGATAATCCCTGTGTATTTATCAGGTGACTCGGACGATGCAGCTCCCATGGCGACAGCCCTCCTCTCCTCCACCCCTCCTCAGRTGTCCCCCGCCCTGAAGGAAGCCACGCCCACCCCTCCCTCCTCCCCCTCTGTCAACACAAGCTTCAGCTCATACAGGTACAGCTAACACACGGACACAACACCTGGTTCAGTTGTTACAGGTACAGCTAACACACAACACAACACCTGGTTCAGGTGTACAGGTACAGCTAACACACGGACACAACACCTGGTTCAGGTGTACAGGTACAAGCTAACACACGGACACAACACCTGGTTCAGATGTACAGGTACAGCTAACACACGACACAACACCTGGTTCAGTGTACAGGTACAGCTAACACACGGACACAACACCTGGTTCAGGTGTACAGGTACCTAAACACACGGACCACAACACACCTGTTCAGGTGTACAGGTACAGCTAACACACGGGACACAACACCTGGTGTCAGGTGTACAGTACAGCTTAACACACGGACACAAACAACCTGGTTCAGGTGTACAGGTACAGCTAACACAGGGACACAACACTTGGTTCAGGTGTACAGGTACACCATCACGACTCCTAGCGGAGTAGAGAAGATAACTGTCTGGGGCTTGAATAGACTGATTATGGCTTCCATATTGTTCATTTAGCTAACATTTGATTTTCTACCTCTTCATCTCGTACTATTCTCTTCATGTCTCTCTTCCTCTGCTGGGTATTGTAGTTCTCTTCATGTATCTCTTCCTCTGCTGGGTATTGTAGTTCTCCCCAGGGGGAGCTGATGGGACTACAGGTGGACTACTGGGTGGCTCCGTCCCCGGCTGACAGGAAGAGAGACGTGGAGAAAAGGGACTCGTCTTCCTCTAAGAACACTCTGAAGTGTACGTTCCGCTCGCTGCAGGTCAGCAGGCTCCCCCAGGCCGGGGCCCAGCCACAGCCCGCCATGTCCATGACTGTGGTCACGAAGGAGAAGAACAAGAAGGGTGAGGGCACATAAAATGGTTATATTGTATCTTTGTGAATGAGTCGTGAGGTTGACTTGTAGTACTCCTTATGAAGGTCCGCTGCACTCAGACACACTAGTGTAGGGTCTCTCTGTAACACTCTCTTTAATGAATGTATATATTCATATACTCCAGTATATATTCTTATCCTGATAGTGAAGCTCTTGGAAATACAGAAATTAAATCACAATTATCTTGAAATGGAAAGCCGAAATCCTAAAACTTGAGTTTAAGCTGAATCCTAACTTTTCTAAAAACGTATCCGTCGTCATCGTTGATTGTGATGATTAGCATTCACATCTTAAAGTTAGGAATCCGGACTCTTCTGTTCCCTCTCCTTCTCAGTAATATTCCTGCCAAAGAAGACTAAAGACAAGGATGTGGAGTCTAAGAGCCAGGTGATCGATGGCATCAGTCGACTGATCTGCACTGCCAAGCACCAGCAGACCATGCTGAGGGGTAAGACACCTTATCTCTGGACTCAAAAACAACCAAATCTCTTGTTATATTAACTGGTGTGTGTTTACATCTGTCTCGTTTTAGACCATGTTGTCTTTAACAGATGCTAACAAGTCTTATYTGATCCAGGTATTACATAGATAACCATGAACAAGGCGTAGTATAACAACTTGTAATTGTAAGGTATTACATTCTGTGATTCGGGATTATTTCTAGATCATATTTTTTTGGGGTCTATTATTTTCTTCCAGTGCTGATTGACGGCGTGGAGTGGAATGACGTCAAGTTTTTCCAGTTGGCGGCACAGTGGTCGTCACACGTCAAACATTTCCCCATCGGGATCTTTGGACACAGTAAAGGGCCTTACTAACAAGCGACGGGTTACCATAGTAGCGACACCGTTACCAGAGACTCATCTGTAACAGAGGACAACGCCCCCTCCCTCATGTGCCAATAGCTTTTATAATAGCCAACCCCCCCTCTCCCGCACATCTTAGACTGGTCCCAGATCTGTCTAACTCCTATGGTCATTGTCAAGCCAAACGTTGGCAAAGCAGCACAAACAGATCTGGGACCAGGCTACACACATCTGCCCACCCCACTGTCTYAATTTAAGCCCCAGATTTTACCTATTGTTTATACTTCTGTGTTTGTTGTTGTGTTTATTATAAAAGTTCCCAAGGCAACGCTGTCATAAGGAGATTTGGTTCTCACCAAGCTTTTTTTTTTAAAAATCCTGCTGATTTTCTATAGACTTTTGAAGAAGTAAAAGACGAGCGGAAACCTAATTAAATAAATAGTTTGAAAAACTCCTAACTAGTGATGCATAACATTTCGGCACCCTCCCTCCCCTCCTCTTTGCTTTTTATTAATGTGGCAAAGATAGATTGTATCAAACAATTTGCCAGGCACAATTTAACAAGATAAGTCCTAGTCAAGATCACTTTGTAACCAAAAGGCCCTGAAACGATGGAAGATGGACAACACATAAAAGATGACTTATCTTGTCATCCTTGGAGGAAGTGGTCTGGATCCTGGACTGAAACCATTCTAGCGCACCCAGAGTCCTGGGGTGTATTCATTAGGAACCAAACATAACCAAACATAACCAAACATAATGGAAAAACGGGAAAGGAACCTACCTGAATTTGTCCAAAAAAAGACAACTATTTCGTTGCTAAACGTTTTCCCCGTTGCACTGCGGTTTGCTACACTGTGCACTAATGAATACTCCCCTAAGGACAGTGGCTCCTGTTGTTGTAGCAGGCCACTGAGACCCTCTGCACTCATCGGAAGAAGACTAACATGCACAATAGACTTACTGTAGCCTGAAATCCAGACCTGTTCTGTGCTATTATTCCACTCTTTTTTTTAAAACTCTGTGTCATATGTTTGGTGAATGACAAGGAGTGGAATGATGGCACAAACAGACTGATACCCAGGCTACATAATACTGTATATGTCCTGTACATCCAATCAATTATATGTAAACACAACTCATAATTGAGATGGAACTGACCCTGCACTAACTAATGGTTGGTGCATCTCTCTCTCTAACACTTTCTTTTTCACCTTCCCTTCTTTTGAAAGGGAGCAATGGGTGTGCCACCAGCAGAGAATATCTGATAACATATCCCCGTCCTCCTTTATCATCTCTCCCTCATCGGTCCCGTCCTCTCTTTATCTCACAGCAACCACACATCTTCTAGGCAGAATACTAGACAGACTGCAGCTCACTCATTTTCCTACTCCCAGAGCCATGTGTGTTAAGAGAGTTGGGACATTGACGTTATCTGCATTGACGCATTTTTACATGACAACGTCAACGTTCTATAGCAGCCATGTTTGCTCCYCCCCATTAACTTTACATACGGAATATTTAAATAATGCTATTCAACTGAATGTGTAGGATTAGAACAATATTCCAAATTGTAAAAGCCCAGCTTCTCTAAATGCAGTACATTCATAAAGTATTCAGACCTCTTGACTTTTTCCACATTTTGTTACGTTACAGCCTTATTCCTTCGACCTCATGGCTTGGTTTTTGCTCTGACATCCACTGTCAACTGTGGGACCTTATATAGACAGGTGTGTGCCTTTTCCATATCATGTCCAATCAATTGAATTTACCACAGGTGAACTCCAATCAAGTTGTAGAAACATCTCAAGGATGATCAATGGAAACAGGATGCACCTGAGCTCAATTTTGAGTATTATAGCAAAGGGTCTGAATATAATAAGGTATGTTTTTAAATTTTTATGAATTAGCAAACAGTTATAAAAATAAACTGTTTTCGCTTTGTCATTATGGGGTATTGTGTGTAGATTGCTGAGGATTTGTATTTATTTAATCAATTTTAGAATAAGGCTGTAACGTAACAAAATGTGGAAAAAGTCAAGGGGTCTGAATACTTTCCGAAGGCACTGTATACGACTCTGTTTAGTTTGCTATTTACCTGCGCCTTATGATAATCTACTACTACTGCTACTACTTCATGAAAGAAGATAGGGTGGGACAACGTGAACTTGTCCAATAAGAAACTTGTTCGCAACGGTGTACCACTAATGAATACACCACTGATGCCAACTAGCTGTAGCTCACAAAAGGCACATAGACAGGCATTGTAATCTGTCATATTTCTGAGCTGAACAGACATAAATAAAATAAAAATAGTATGGCTAATTTAAATGTGTGCATTAAAGCCATACAATAAAACTGCACTGCATTGTTGTGTAAGATCAGATCGTCCTTAATTTTTGCTTGATTTCTCAGATTCCACTCTGTAAAACACCGGTGCTATTTCAATACTCATTTAAAAACACTTCTAAAAACAGCCAGGCAGGCTAATATTACAGAAGTTAGAGAAGCTTTAAAACTGTAGCAACCAAATGACTCCTTATTTATTGAAGTATCATCAACCAATCCTTATGTAAAATTTTTTTTTACTAATTATTACAATCCTTGGGTGATATAATAACTAATTATTACAATCCTTGGGTGATATATGAGGGGAGCACGCCATGCTCCCCTCACAGCGGGGTAAATAGTTTGCTTTGTGAAGCCTCAAATGCTTCCTGTTGAACTGGCAACATTTGTGTTTCTTTCTTTGGCAAAAAGTAGAAGTATTTTAAGTTGTGTTATAAATATGGTCTTAAATATGAATGGAAGGTTCCCCTATTAAAATATTGTATTTTTTTTTTTTTAAAGACTACCACTAATCCCAATGTCGGGAATAAAAAACTAGACTAAAATGTGTGCTTTTGATTTACTTATTTAAATGTGAAATGAATCTTTAATGTTTTTTTTTGCTGCAAATTCAATTGACAGTAATGTTTAATTTATTTTTATGGTAAGCCAACTTTGCCAAATGTGATATCATTAAAAAGTGCAGTGTATGGTTCAAGTGACGAATTATATCGGCGTATTATTTGGGAGGCAAATGTGTCAAAGTTGGCTAATTGTCTTGAATGGGTCAGCTGGCGTGTGATGACGTTCTGAGAGGCGGATCTAGGATCTTGAAGCGGGCAGAATCCAAGACTGTTCTCAGGGCAAGCCTGGTTGTAGTTATTGTAGATCTGTTCGAGTCGTCAGGGACAAATTTGGCATTTTAACTAMCCATAAAATGTTCCTATTTCTAACCTGCAACGAAAATGTACTTCTGTTAGTCAAAATCGACAGACCTGCCCTGAGAGCAGTGTGAGTAGCCACTAATGCGATATATTGATTCTCGTAAAAGTTAATTAAAACAAATGGCTTGTGTCTTCATTTAAGGTTAGGCTAGCCCAATTATGTACTCTTACTTCGGGATTTTGGCAATGACGTCCTTTACTTCCCCAGTCAGATTAACTCATGGATACCATTTGTATGTCTTTGCGTGCGGTTTGAAGGAAGTTGCTAACTWGTGTTAGCGCAATGACTGAAAGTCTATGGGTATTTGAGACTTCGTCATAGTGCTAACGCMAGTTAGCATTGGCTCACGAAACTACCTCTAACTTCCTTCATACTGGACAGGAAGTAGATACAGGTCCAATTACCGTATGTTATTTTAAGATGTAGTCTGGCTCTGGCAGCCAAATACTTTATCGAAACATTAATCGAGTCTCAATTGCGATACTGTTATAGAAACAAAGTCCTTTACTTTCATATCACATCAAAATAATTTCACAAATACAAAATATACACTTAGTGTTTTAACCAGCTTTATCACAGTTGCAGCCGACAGTATTTTTCAGTGACAACACGTTTCTGGCGGCCTTCCGTTACTACACACAGGTGTTTGGGAGCATGCTAATCAAGATGAGGCSGTGTGGGAACCCGATAAAGGTGTGTATCAATTTAACCTTTTAATTTTTATTTCTCCCCGATATGAAAGATTAAGATCCTATTCTTCGAAAAATGTTTAACGTCACATTTTAAGATCTAGATACATTTTCTAACCTCATTGGATTAAAGTTGTGTACCATATTACTTATTATAAATTGTGTAGGCGGGGTTTACGACTGTGGTAACTAGTGACGACTGAAGGGGAGCGGAACAGGAAGCGACTAGGACTACACGGAGAAGGCACTGCTGCTAACGACATCAACAGCATTACGCTCGGGGATATCTCCCTTCTCCATAACGTAGGTTAGAGACAGACAKATTGCATATATGAACTTGGAAACATGTACAATTTGGGGTAATGAAGCGCACAATATCGGCTAAAGATAAGTGCAACAAGTTGGTGAGGAATCGCAAGCTATCTTTCTGCTGTGTTTAGCTAACCAAGCTAGGTAGCGGCTCCAGGAAAAATGAAGGAGGTGAAGGGTTGCGGWATGCGGTCCTCTGTGGGCTTTCTGTCTCAGAGAAGACTTTTCGGGAACCCGCTGATGAAGGAAGAATTCCAGAGACTCCGGTTGGCAGGATGCACAAGCCTTTACAAGAAGGATATGCTGGGACATTTCGGGTGTGTAAACGCCATAGAGTTTTCCAACAATGGAGGGGAATACCTGGTGTCCGGTAAGTTGGTGAATTGACCATCACTAGTTATGGAAGTTGCTAGCCGAGAAACTAGTGTGTTGACAGATTACAACTAGCTAGCACGTCAGATATCAAGCTTAGTTGGTTGAGACGGCGAATATGCACATTTTTGCTCCCTATTCATCTATTGTCAACATGCAAATATTCAATTATGACCCGGAAAAAGACTGGCATGTACAGGCCAAGCCTGCATGCGTAAAACTGACAATCATGTTGGCTAACACTAGCAAATAAAACCTAAAGTTAGCTAGGTTAGCATGTTATCCAGCTGACAAGCTAACGTTACCACAACATGACCAAATATTTGTATCTGTGACATGACTGTAGCAGCTAGCTAGCTACACTACCTTCCTGCTCCTTCCTTTGATTGTGGGTTGATTCTCAACAAACTGACACTTGACTCAAAAAAAAGACAAGTTTTCCACCGTGATTTCTCTTGCTAAGATTAGGATCTGTATTTATATATWTCAAATGTTATTTGTCACATACACATGGTTAGCMGATKTTAATGCRAGTGTAGCGAAATGCTTGAGCTTCTAGTTCAGACCATGCAGTAATATCCAACGAGTAATCTAACCTAACAATTTCACAACTACCTTATACACAACAAGTGTAAAGGAATAAGAATATCTACATAAAAATATATGAATGAGCGATGGCCGAACGCTATAGGCAAGATGGTATAGAGTACACTATATACATATGAGATGAGTAATGTAGGGTATATAAACATTATATAAAGTGGCATTGTTTTACAGTGGCTAGTGATACATTTATTACATACATTTTTCATTATTAAAGTGGCTAGAGATTTTAGTCAGTATGTTGGCAGCAGCCACTCAATGTTAGTGACGGCTGTTTAACAGTCTGATAGCCTTGAGATAGAAGCAGTTTATGGATCAGATTGTATACGTTTTACCACAATTTCCACAACTATCATTGTAAAAATCGAAATCACTCAACTAATGATAAAGCCTAATACAACATTGAAAACTAATTTATTTACAATTATTGACAATTTATTTTGTCATTTCTCATTAYTGCAATAATTAATTGTGTCTACATGTTATTTTTAAGTACACGTATTTGGATAAATAAAAGTATGCTAACACCGTAACCAAACTAGCTGCGCGCAAGTTGATTTTGTCCCCCCACACCAAACGTGATCATGACATGCAGGTTGAAATATCAAAACAAACTCTGAACCAATTATATTAATTTGGGGACAGGTCGAAAAGCATTAAACATTTATGGCAAGCTAGCTAGCTTACAGTTGCTAGCTAATGTGTCCTATTTAGCTAGCTTGCGGTTGCTAGCTAATTTGTTCTGGGATATAAACGTTGAGTTGTTACATACTCCTACAATTAATCCACACACAAAACCGTCAACCTAATCGTTTCTAGTTATCTCGCCTCCTTCCAAGATTTTTCTTCTTTGTACTTTATATGGTGATTGGCATCTAACTTTCATAGTTACCACGACGACCGACTGAAAGATGAACTGAGGTCGATCACCCATGTGGGTATAACCAATGAGGAGATGGCACATGGGTATCTGCTTCTATAARCCAATGAGGAGATGGGAGAGGCAGGACTTGCACACAGTGTTCAGGGTCAGAAATAGAACTGACTTCTATTTTAGAGCTTGGCAACCCAGACGCTCATTGGCGCGGCGAGCAGTGTGGGTGAAATAATTTAATAAAATATATATGTTAAAATTTATTTTGCAACGCTGCGCACGCGACGCGAGCGGTGTGGTCAGCATGTAAGCGGGTTTCGGTAATGTGTTGCGTAGTTTGTCATAAAAACTACTGAGTTCTATTAGAGATTCAGTAACCCAATACTTCATCATATTGTCATTGGTTAATCCCAAATCTCTTGCATAATACTAAAATCATTGTTGTAAATGAAATTGACTAAAATACCACTTATTTTAGCACAAGTATAAAGGTACTGTAATTACGTGTGTGGATTGAAGTGTTAAAAGTTAATAAATATATATTTTTTTCTCCAAGGACTTCACAGGTGATTTGGATGTGAATATTCATGTTCTTTTAAATCCACAATCTGGATCCCTCCACAGCCTCCTAGAGGATCTAGATACTTTTCTAAACTCTCTGGATTAAAACCAAATTATGATGTGTACCATATTACTTATTGGATCACGAAAGAATCCAACTTTTACATTACCTTGTAGTTTACCAATAAAATGGTCTGACGGTGATGTGGACATACTCGCTATTCATATCCCAAAATACATTTTAAATAGAAAGTTAACCGAATTAGCTAAGATCTTGATACCCTATTTGTGGTCAAATCAGCCTGATTTTAATTATTTAGTCATGTCCCCGTTTACCTATGGCCCTGCCTACACCTAACAACTAGTTTTTTAAGTTATATAGGCAAAAAATATTCCTCTTTATTTGGAACGGAAAGCCAGACAAAATTAAACAGGTCTATTTATACTGAAGCAAAATATAGACGGAACATGTAAAGTGTTGGTCCCATGTTTCATGAGCTGAAATAAAAGATCACAGACATTTTGTGCACAAATTTGTTTAGATCCCTGTTAGGAGAAATGCTCACTATGTCAAGAAAATCCATCCACCGGACAGGTGTGGCATATCAAGAAGCTGATTAAACAGCATGATCATTACAAAGGTGCACCTTGTGCTGGGGACAATGAAAGGCCACTTTAAAATGTGCAGATTTGTCACACAACACAATGCCACAGATGTCTCATGTTGAGGGAGTGTGCAATTGTCATGCTGACTGCAGGAATGTCCACCAGAGCTGTTGCCAGAGAATTTATTGTTAATTTCTCAACAATAAGATGCCTCCAACGACGTTTTAGAGAATTAGGCTGTACATCCAAACGGCTTCACAACCAATGTTTAGCAAATTTATAAGAAATTAAAAACAGATACCTTATTTACAATAAGTATTCAGACCCTTCGTGAAGGTCAGTCGATTTGAAAAATTTCAAGAACTTTGAAAGTTAAAGTGCAGTTGCAAAAACCATTGAGCGTTATGATGAAACTGTCTCTCGTGAGGAACGCCACAGGAAAAGAAGACCCAGAGTTACCTCTGCTTCAGAGGATAAGTTCATTACAGTTACCAGCTTCAGAAATCGGCAATTTAACTGCACCTCAGATTGCAGCCCAAATAAATGCTTCACAGAGTTCAAGTAACAGACACATCTCAACGTCAACTGTTCAGAGTCAAGTGTGTTTCTCTACTGGTGGTCCTTGCAAGAGTAATAACCCCAGACCAAACCATATGTTTTTTTTTACTGGTTTTGTTTACTGTGGATGTGTCTTCCCTATCTACAGGAGGGGATGACCGCAGAGTGCTGCTGTGGGATATGGAGAGAGTCCTCCATGCTCGCTCGGCCAAGCCTCTCATACTGAAGGGAGAACACCTCTCCAACATCTTCTGCCTGGCCTTCGACAGCACCAACAAGAGGGTGTTCTCTGGGGGTAAGACAAAATAAAATGATCAGATTGTTTAGTTCTTACCTAAGGTAATACAGTAGGGGGGAGTGCTGCTCAGCGTGAGGTAATACAGTAGGGGGAGTTCTGCTCGGCGTGAGGTAACACAGTAGGGGGGAGTGATTCTCTAACGTCATTATTTATGCGTTCTCCCCACACTCGTCCTCACAGGAACGTACTCGAGAGAATGCACTCRGAGCATGAGTGYGGAGCACAATACTATGCATATTGATAAACACCCACAGAGTAGGAGGTCAGACAGGTTTGACAGGCTGTGGGTGGTGGCTACTGGTCAATCTATCACTATGGGGGTATAGTGGTTCATTTCATATTAGTTTGTAGAGGGCTTGAGTTAGCTGACATCAGCTGTTTTATATAAATAGACATGTTGTTTTTCAGAAATCACACCATTACTTTATAAGGGCTGGTGGGTCGCACCAGAAACCACCCAGGGTTACTTTATAAGGACTGGTGGGTAACACCAGAAATCACACCATTACTTTATAAGGGCTGGTGGGTAGCACCAGAAACCACCCAGGGTTACTTTATAAGGACTGGTGGGTAGCACCAGAAACCACCCAGGGTTACTTTATAAGGGCTGGTGGTAGCACCAGAAACACCAGGTTACTTTATAAGGCTGGTGGGTAGCACAGAAACCACCAGGGTTACTTTATAAGGACTGGTGGGTAGCACCAGAAACCACCAGGGTTACTTTATAAGGGCTGGTGGGTAGCACCAGAAACCACCCAGCATTACTTATAAGGGCTGGTGGGTAGCACAGAAACCACCAGGGTTACTTTATAAGGACTGGTGGGTAGCACCAGAAACCACCCAGGGTTACTTTATAAGGGCTGGTGGGTAGCACCAGAAACACCCAGCATTACTTTATAAGGCTGGTGGGTAGCACAGAAACCACCCAGGGTTACTTTATAGGGCTGGTGGGTAGCAGCAGAAACCACCCAGGTTACTTTATAAGGACTGGGTGGGTAGCACCAGAAACCACCAGCGTTACTTTATAAGGACTGGTGGGTAGCACCAGAAACACCCAGGGTTACTTTATAAGGACAGTTGGGTAGCAGCATACAGTACATAACACATTCATAATAATTTGTCAACGCTTTGTACGTGTCAACAACTCCCACACCCATCTAGTACAGGGTTGACCCCCCCCCTCCTCCTTTTCATCCAGAACAGCCTAAATTCTCCGGGGCATTCTACATGGTGTTGGAAACATTCCACGGGCATGTTGGTCCGTGTTGACGCGATGGCATCACACAGGTTCTGACCCCCCCCCCTCCTTTTCATCCAGAACAGCCTAAATTCTTCGGGGCATTCTACACGGTGTTGGAAACATTCCACGGGGATGTTGGTCCGTGTTGACGCGATGGCATCACACAGGTTCTGCAGATTGAATGGTGGTACATGTTATGCTGTGAACAGCCCGTTCCATCTCATCCCAAATATGCTCTATTCCACGGAGTGTCGTGTGTCTGCAGGTTTTCACTCTTCCCTTGTACTTGATTGACGAGTGAAGGTCACTGTAAGGAACTCCCCTCACTTGATTGTCTAGGTCTTAATTGAAAGGGAAAAACCTGTAGACACTAGTCCCTCCATGGAATGAGTTTGACACCTCCACTCTACTGGTCTGGGGACTGAACGGGACACTCAAGTAAACTAAACTTGCTGCCTTGTTCCAGGCAATGTTTTTCCACTCCTCAATTGTCCAGTGTTGGTGATCACTTGCCTACTGGAGACGCTTCTCATTGTTTTTAACTGATAGGAGTGGAGCACGCCGGTGTTGGCCGTCTGCTGCTATAGCTCAGGTCACTCATTTTKCCCACTCAATCGAAACAGTAACTGAATGCCTTCGATGCCTGTCTGCCGGCTTTACATAGCAAACCACAGCCAYGTGACTCACTGTCTGTAGAAGCGATCCATTTTCATGAACTGGRTGGTGTACCTAATAAACTGGCCGGGGAGTGTATTTGTTTTGTCACCATAGTATCACTTATACTGCAATGGAAAAACATGCAGTTGTTGCCCTAAGCATGTCATATGTKCTTATGTGCTTATCTATGGGTTATGAAGTCCTTATCTAGGTACCCTTCAACTAAAGTGTTCTAATTAAGCAATCAGGCTCAACGGTGTGTGGTATATGGCCAATATACCACGGCTAATGGCTGTTCTTAGGCACGACTCATCGCGGAGTGCCTGGACACAGCCCTTAGCCGTGGTATATTGACCATGTATCACAAACCCCCAGAGGTGTCTTATTGCTATTATAAACTGGTTACCAATGTAATTAGAGCAGTAAAAAAATACATGTTTTGTCATACCCGTGGTATACGGTCAGATATACCACGGGTGTCAGCCAATYGGCGTTCAGGGCTCGAACCACCCAGTTTATAATATTTAGATTTAGCGTTCTATGGGTCGAACTCAAAGTACAACCCGTAGCCTGATTTTCATGTGTTAATTTGTGGTCTATTGTGTGTCTTTCTAAAGGTAACGACGAACAGGTCATCCTTCATGATGTAGAGCAGTGAGTATATTAGTAGTCTTCATCAGTGTGTACATAACTGGTATTCTGCCTCTTGTTCCACCCCATCTCCTTGTATCTGCCTCTCGTTCCACCCCATCTCCTTGTATCTGCCTCTCGTTCCACCCCATCTCCTTGTATCTGCCTCGAGCTCCACCCCATCTCCTTGTATCTGCCTCGAGCWCCTTCAAAGTGTTTACTCTGTCTGAAATACTCATGTTTTATATTTTTAGTCAAAAATTTATGTTTTTTTATTTAAATTACAACTACTCTCCTCATATACCAGCAAGACATTAAGGTAGAGGTTGGTTCCCAAACCAGCTTGCTACTTAGAATGCATGTGGGTATTTCTATAAATAAAGTGGTCAACATTTTTTTTWTTTTTATAGTTTGATATTTTAAATATGATTTTTCTTGCAGCTTCACCTGTGTAGTTACAGGAATAATAGTCTAGATGGGCACAATGAGACCATAACGCCTAGCAACAACAAAACATATTCAGTACSCATCAAAAGTTTGGACACACCTACTCATTCAAGGGTTTTTCTTTATTTTGACTATTTTCTACATTGTAGAATAATAGTGAAGACATCAAAACTATGAAATAACACATATGGAATCTTTTATTAACCAAAAATGTGTTGAACAAAAAAATATATTTTATGTTTGAGATTATTCAAAGTAGCCACCCTTTTCCTTGATGACAGCTTTGCACACTCTTGGCATTCTCTCAACCAGCTTCATGGGGGAGTCACCTGGAATGCATTTCAATTAACAGGTGTGCCTTATTAAAAGTTCATTTGTGGAATTTCTTTACTTAATGCATTTGAATCAATCAGTTGTGTTGTGACATACAGAAGATACCCCTAGTTTGGTAAAAGACCAAGTCCATATTATGGCAAGAACAGCTCAAATAAGCAAAGAGAAACGACAATCCATTATTACTTTAAGACATGAAGGTCAGTCAATGGTGGAAAATTTCAAGAATTTTAAACTTTTTTTCAAGTGCAGTCTCAAGAACCATCAAGCGCTATGATGAAACTGGCTCTCATGAGGATCGCCACAGGAATGGAAGACCCAGAGTTACCTCTGCTGCAGAGGATACGTTCATTAGAGTTACCAGCCTCAGAAATTGCAGCCCAAATAAATGCTTCACAGAGTTCAAGTAACAGACACATCTCAACATCAACTGTTCAGAGGAGACTGCATGAATCAGGCTTAGGCCAAGAAACACGAGCAATGGACATTAGACCGGTGGAAATCTGTCCTTTGGTCTGGAGTCCAAATTAGAGATTTTGGTTCCAACCGCCGTGACTTTGTGAGATGCAGAGTAGGTGAACGAGGTTCTCCCGAGTGGCCCAGTGGTCTCAGGCTCTGCATCGCAGTGCTAGCTGGAGATTCTGGGTTTGAGTCCAGGCTCTGCATCGCAGTGCTAGCTGTGCCACTGGAGATTCTGGGTTTGAGTCCAGGCTCTGTCGCAGTGCTAGCTGTGCCACTGGAGATTCTGGGTTTGAGTCCAGGCTCTGCATCGCAGTGCTAGCTGTGCCACTGGAGATTCTGGGTTTGAGTCCAGGCTCTGTCGCAGGCGGCCGCGAGACCCATGGGTTTGCGCACAATTGGCCCAGCGTCGTCCGGGTTAGTGCAAGGTTTGGCCGGTAGGGATGTCCTTGTCCCATCGCACACTAGCGCCTCCGGTGGCAGGCCGGGCGCATTGCACGCTGACACGGTTGCCAGGTGCACAGTGTTTCCTCCGACACATTGGTGCAGCTGGCTTCCGGGTTAAGTTGGCATTGTGTCAAGAAGCAGTGTGGCTTGGTTGGGTCGTGTTTCAGAGGACGTACGGCTCTCGTCCTTCGCCTCTCCCGAGTCCGTACGGGAGTTGCAGCGATGAGACAAGACTGTAGCTACCAATTGGATACAATGAAAAAGGGGTGAAAGTTTTTTTTTTTTTTTTAAGATTAGGTGAATGGATGATCTCTGCATGTGTGGTTCCCACCGTGAAGCATGGAGGAGGTGGTGTAGGGGTGCTTTGCTGGTGACACTGTCAGTAATTTATTTAGAATTCAAGGCACATTTAACTAGCATGGCGTCCACAGCATTCTGTAGCGATATGCCATCCCATCTGGTTTGCGATTAGTGGGATTCATTTGTTTTTCAACAGGACAATGACCCAACAAATCTCCAGGCTGTGTGGGGGCTATTTGACCAAGAAGGAGAGTGATGGAGTGCTGCATCAGATGATCTGGCCTCCCCAATCACCTGACCTCAACCTAATTGAGATGGTTTGGGATGAGTTGGACCACAGAGTGAAGGAAAAGCAGCCAACAATTGCTCAGCATATGTGGGAACTCCTTCAAGACGGTTGGAAAAGCATCCAAGTGAAGCTGGTTGAGAGAATGCCAAGTGTGTGCAAARCTGTCATCAAGGCACAGGGTGGCTACTTTGAAGAATCTAAAAAATAAAATATATTTTGATTTGTTTACACTTTTTTTTTTGTGTCCAAACTTTTGACTGGTAGTGTACATGCCATTTTAAAATGTCACATGCCTAGTAACCAGCTGTTTGTGCTTTAGTCAACTTCTGTCATTTATAGATAAACCTTCCAGAAGAATGAACAAGATCGACAGAATAAGTTCTGTCAACAAAGTCATTGTCAATAATAGTGATAATAGACCAAAATGACAAACTCTTCAAACAGTGTGTGTGAACTAGACATCAGTCTTGCTTCCTCTTTCCTTGTTTCCTCCACTCCTCTCTGTATTGGAGCCCAAGGGGGCTCCCTCTCCCTCTCCCCCAATGTGCTTTGAGAGGGAGGTGAGGAAACACGGAGACAATCTCAATAGCATGTCCTTCATTCCTCACGTCCTCTCTTCGATTTCTTCTCAAAACCCATTGGTTAAGTAGGTGAGAAGGTTTTGAGAAGGAGACGAGGAGAGTGGATGTAACAAATCAAGAAAATGCAATTGAGATTCTCCCAAGGACAGAGGAAAGCTAATATTTGACATCTACTAAAAAATGTTGACACCACCACACTGACTGAGCTACCATTTAATACCCATGGTCTGTCCAGAAACAACTGCTAGCTCCTGCTGCCCAGAGACACTTCGGGTGTGTGATGGACCTACAGTACGACACAGGCATTGGTTGGGATGTTTCATTCCATTGTTATACACAGATTTGCGCAGGTGTACGCTGGACACACCCACAGCACCCTATCAGGCTGATCAGACAGGCCTGGGTAGCCGGTCTGGGTAGCCGGTCTGGGTAGCCGGTCTGGGTAGTTGGAAACCAGTGAAGGGATGTATTTACGTCTAATATTCACACCCTTGCTTCATTCCAGCTAGTTAGATATGCAACCACTGACTAACTATAGCTAAGGGAATATCTCTTAGTTTAGCAATAGATACTGTTGTTTTGGCTCCATAGCATCATCATTTATTAAGATTACCAATGGTTAGCTAGGTAGATGGGCTATATCAGCCAGCTAACCATTTACAGTAACAGCAGTTCTTTTAATAAGCCAATACACACTTAATCAGAAATTGAGATCTTATCTTGTCACTGTGGGACGGTACGGCAGCTATTGTTAGGTAATAGATTCATAGGATGGCATTAGAAGGGTGATCTCGTACTTTGAACGGACGGAAGTGTTGGCTGGTCACTTGACCAGCTATTCCACCTTTAACCCACATTTGAACATGGAAATATCAAGATATATTTTGGTTTTGTATGCAAAAATAATCATTTAAAAAAKATATATTTTAATTCCTATTCAAAACGTACAAACAGGCCATTTTCACATTCCTTGATTGCTTCGTTTTAACTCGGGGGGGGAAAACAAACGTTCAAAACCTTCAAGAACTTAGCTCAGAAATCTCGGTTTAATGTTGTCCACAAAGTAGGCTAATTAACTTGATCGCCGTAACAACAGACACAAATGTTCTGTCAATCCTCCAGACCAAAATTAATGCACTTTGGCTGTTATGTGTAGTATCACATAAGCTTCAGTGTTAATACGTGGCTTCATTCTAAGTGGTAGGTTAGTAATACGTGCTTCGTTCTAAGTGGTAGGTTAGTAATACGTGGCTTCATTCTAAGTGGTAGGTTAGTAGTAAAACGTGGCTTCATTCTAAGTGGTAGAGTTGTTAGTAAAACGTGGCTTCATTCTAAGTGGTAGGTGGTAGATAAACGTGGCTTCATTCTAAGTGGTACATTAGTCTCGAAACCATATTTTAAATAATGATTTATATTCTTGCCTTCAGAGGTGAGACTCTTTGTTACGAACAGGATTAAAAATAAAGTTTTATTCTCTTCCACCAGAGGTGTTACTACTTAGAATGCATGACCAATACATGGCTTCTTTTTAAGTGTTATGTTCAATCAATCAAATGTTTTTATAAAAGCCCTTACATCAGCTGATATCTCAAAGTGCCGTACAGAAACCCAGCCTAAAACCCAAAACAGCAAGCAATGCAGGTGTAGAAGCACGGTGGCTAGGAAAAACTCCCTAGGAAGGGCAAAACCTAGGAAGAAACCTAGAGAGGAACCAGGCTATGAGGGGTGGCAGTCCTCTTCTGGCTGTGCCGGGTGGAGATTATAACAGAACATGGCCAAGATGTTCAAAGTTCATAGATGACCAGCAGGTCAAATAATAATAATCACAGTGGTTGTCGAGGGTGCAACAGGTCAGCACCTCAGGAGTAAATGCCTGTTGGCTTTTCATAGCCGATCATTCAGAGTATCTCTACCACACCCTGTCTCTAGAGAGTTGAAACCGCAGGTCTGGGACAGGTAGCACGTCCGGTGAACCAGTCCGGTGAATACATTGCTTCTTTCTAAGTGTTATGCTAGTACTATTTATTTTATGGGCATTGAAACCACATTTAGATAACACATATCTCATGTAAAGTGTATTCAGACACCTTGACTTTTTCCCATTATTTTTTTTTACGTGACATCCTTATTATAAATGGATTAATATTTTTTCCCCTCATCAATCTACACACAATACCCCATAATGACATCACAATACCCCATAATGACATCACAATACCCCATAATGACAAAGCAAAAACTGGTTTTTAGACATGTTTGCAAATGTATATAAAAAAAAAAGTTAATAAATAAACACTTTTTTCACATTTGTCATTTTGGGGGTATTGTGTGTAGATTGAGGCAAAAAAAAGAATTTAATCCATTTTAGACTAAGGCTGTAACGTAACAAAGTGGAAAAATTGAAGGGGTCTGAATACTTTCCCGAATTCACTGTAGGCCTATCAGGGAAATATTGACACMGATATTGACTTTGCTATTGTACATGAAGCAGCTGTATTCTGTTTCCCTCCCAGAGGTGAGACTCTGAACGTGTTCCTTCACGATGATGCAGTGTACGGCCTGTCAGTCAGTCCCGTTAACGACAACGTGTTCGCCAGCTCCTCTGACGACGGACGGGTCCTCATCTGGGACACACGGCAGCCGCCACACGGAGGTAATAATACACTGAGCAACAATTTCAACGATTTTTACCGAGTTACAGGAAATCTGTCAATTTTAAATACATTCATTAGAACCTAATCTATGGATTTCATGACTGGGCAGGGGCTCAGCCATGGGTGGGCCTGGGAGGGCATAGGCCCACCCACTCAACACTATACATGTCAGCTACTACAGTGACTGAAAGTGACTGAATTCATTAAACCCTTAACCTCAACAGGCACAGACACATGCTTACACACACACTATATATACACACTCACACACACACGTACATATGGATTTTGTGTTGTAGATATGTGGTAGTGGAGTATGGGCCTGAGGGCACACACTGTGTTGTGAAATCTGTAATATATGTATTGTAATATTTTTAAAATTGTATAACTGCCTTAATTCTGCCGGACCCCAGGAAGAGTAGCTGCTGCCTTGGCAGCAACTAATGGGGATCCTTAATAAACCCCAGGAAGAGTAGCTGCTGCCTTGGCAGGAACTAATGGGGATCCATAATAAACCCCAGGAAGAGTGGCTGCTGCCTTGGCAGGAACTAATGTGAATCCATAATAAACCCAAGTACAAATACTTGGGAGAGTGGCCCACCCACTGGGGTGGCCAATCAGAATGAGTTTTTCCCCCACAAAAGGGCTTAATTACTGTGGCATTGTGTTGTGTGACAAAACTGCACATTTTTAAAGTGGCCTTTTTATTGGCCCCAGCACAAGGTGCACCTGTGTAATGATCATGCTGTTTAATCAGCTTCTTGATAGGCCACACCTGTCAGGTGGATGGATTTTCTTAGCAAAGGAGAAATGCTCACTAACAGGGATGTAAACAAATTTGTGCACAACATTTGAGAGAAATAATCTTTTTTTGTGTATGGAACATTTCTGGGATATTTTATTTCAGCTCATGAAACATGGGACCAACACTTTACATGTTAGTTGACTTGCCTAGTTTAAATAAAGGTTAAATAAAATGTAAAAAATTTGTTGCATTTTTATATTTTTGTAAAGTATTGTTCTGTGTATTATTTTGTATATAAAACATATTGCTATAGGCCTACACCTGATCAATAACCATGTCGTCTGAGTTAAATACATGTCCTTCCCTGTGTATTTCAGAGCCCTTCTGTCTGGCCAACTACCCGTCAGCCTTCCACAGTGTGATGTTCAACCCGGCCGAGCCCCGACTGCTGGCTACAGCCAACTCCAAGGAGGGCGTGGGGCTGTGGGACATCCGCAAGCCTCGCACGTGAGAGCTTCTGTTAACCGTCACAGTCAGGCTGTAATCYCAGCATCTGTTTTACCCAATTTGTCCACCAGGGGGCACTGTTTTATTATTTAATTCACCAATTTCTTACATTGCTTCTATTCTGACCATATAACATTGAAACTGCCTCCAAATGTAATTASACATAAGTACCCTCCATTTATTTGTCTCCTCTTTATCTACACTGTCTGTCAATCACTTTCATATTTTATAAAGCCCTTTTTACATCAGCGGCTGTCACAGTGCTTTAACAAACAGTCAAGCAAAGGAGAAGCACAGTGGCCAGGAAAAACTCCCTTGAAGGAAGAAACCTAGAGAGGAACACGGCTCCTGCTCTTCCTTCCTAATCCACCTCTCATTTCTCTCTCCGTCTCTCCCAGTTCTCTGCTACGGTACGGCGGCAGCACGTCCCTCCAGAGTGCYATGTCGGTGCGTTTTAACAGCGCAGGGACCCAGCTCCTGGCACTGCGTCGCAGGCTACCCCCGGTCCTCTACGAGCTACACTCTCGCCTACCCAGCTTCCAGTTTGACAACCAGGGCTACTTCAACTCCTGTACCATGAAGAGCTGCTGCTTCGCTGGAGACAAGGACCAGGTGAGTCCTCGGGGCTATGGATGGCATCCCAAATGGCATGCTGTTCCCTACATAGTGCACCCCTACAGCTTGTAGAACCCTATAGGCCCTGGTCAAAAGTAGTGCACTATATAGGGAATCGGGTCTAAAGTAGTGCACTATATAGGGACTAAGAGGTGCACTATATTGGTCAAGATGCCCTATTATAGGGTCCTAAAGGAGTGCACCTATATAGGTCTAAAGGAGTGCACTATATAGGGTCTAAAGGAGTGCACTATTATTAGGGTCTAAGGGTAGTGTACTATATATTGGGTCTAAAGGAGTGCACTATATAGGGTGCTAAATGGAGTGCACTATATAGGGTCCTAAGGAGTGCACTATATAGGGTCTTAAAGGAGTGCACTATTAAGGGTCTAAAGGAGTGCACTATAGGGTCTAAGGAGTGCATCTAGTATAGGTCTAAAGGAGTGCACTATTAGTCAAAGGAGCACTATATAGGGAATAGGGCCTCTCTGGAAGTAGGCTCTTGTCCATCTCAAAGCTTTCTGTTTTCCTACAGACTGTTGCTTTACACTCAGTGTCCATCTGATGCAGCACTCCATCACTCTCCTTCTTGGTCAAATAGCCTTACACAGCCTTGGGGTGTGTTTGGGTCATTGTCCTGTTGAAAAACAAATGATAGTCCACTAAGCGCAAACCAGATGGGATGGCGTATCGCTGCAGAATTGCTGTGGTAACCATCTGGTTAAGTGTGCCTTGAATTTCAAATAATCACTGAACAGTGTCACAAGAAAGCACCATTCACACCACGTCCTCCATGCTTCGGTGGGAACCAACACAGGCGGAGAACATCGTTCACCTACTCTGCGTCTCACAAAGACACGGGGATTAGAAGCAAAAATCTCAAATTTGGACTCATCAGACCAAAGGACAGATTTCCACAGTCTAATGTCCATTGTTGGTGTTTCTTGCCCAGCAGATGTTTCTTTCTTATGGTGTGTAGTCTTTAGTTAGGTGTTGTCTTTTGCAGAATTCTTTGGGCTGCAATTTCTGAGGCTGGTAACTTCTAAACTTATCCTCTGCGCAGAGGTAACTCTGGGTCTTCCTTTCTTGGCGTTCCTCACGAGAGCCAGTTTCATCAGAGCGCTTGATGATTTTTTGAGCAACTGCACTTGAATAAACTTTCAAAGTTCTTTTGAATTTCCGTATTGACTGACCTTCATGTTTTAAAGTAATGTAGACTTTTGTTTCTCTTTGCTTATTTGAGCTGTTCTCTGTGCCATAAATATGGACTTTGTCGTTTTTATCTCGAGCAAATAGGGCTATCTTCTGTATACCAACCCTACCTTGTCACAACACAACTGATTGGCTGAAACGCATTAAGAAGGAAAGAAATGCCGCAAATAAACTTAACAAGGCACACCTGTTGAGGTGTCACCATTCCAGGTGACTACCTCATGAAGCTGGTTGAGAGAATGCAGAGTGTGCAAAGCTGTCATCAAGGAAAAGTGTGGTTACTTTGAAGAATCTCAAATATAAAATATATTTTGATTTAACACTTTTTTTTGGTTACTACATGATTCCATATGTGTTATTTCATAGTTTTGATGTCTTCACTATTATTCTACAATGTAGAAAATACTAAAAAATAAAGAAAAACCCTGGAATGAGTAAGTGTCAACATTTGACTGGTACCGGTGTATACCAATTAGCAGAGACACTTACAGTACAGTGGGTACATGTTCAGTACGAGGATGTGATCCCTGTGGGACTTTGACCTTCAACCTTTGCGTCGTTAGATAACACTCGTACGATCTAAACCACAGACCATTCTGTTTCTTAAGGCATACCAAGAAAGTCAACGTCCCAATTTCTCGTTTTTTTTCTTTTTCCCTATTCTGGGAAGAGAGAGAGAGAGAGAGAGAGTCTGTTGAAGAGAGGCTTCCCTATAGAGACTTTATAAAGTTCGGTTTTTCCTGAAGGAACTCTGCAGTAGGCTCAGGAGTCCGTCTCAAATGGTACACTGTTCCCTATACCGCGCACTACATTTGACCATTGCCCTTATTTTTTTAGTCCGTAGCCCTTTATAGGGAACCAGTTGGGAAGTAGCCCAGAGGGTAATGGTGAAAGTTGAGGCCTTATTGAGGCCCTTCTGTCTCCGTCTAGTGATGAACACAGAAGCCCTGCATCTCTAGCCAAGACTCTTTCCTCAGCTCCTCCCCAGACCTTGTTTGTACCCCTATTCCTTACATAGTGTCCAGGGCTCTGCTCAAAAGTAGTGCACTATGTAAGGAATAGGATGTAATTTGGCACTAGCCCCCCCCACCCCCCCCCTCTCTCTCTTCGTATGAGACATGATATCACTCTGAAAACATGTCTAGTTTCTGTTCACAATATGCTGCGGTGCTGTCAGGGGAGACCTTAAGCTACAGAAGACCATTCTACACTAAAATAACAGAGCTGTGCTGCTGCAGGCTGGAATCTAGCAGTGGCGCGTGAGACCAGAGTTAAACAAAGCGAGAGAGAGAGAAGTTATGCCTGTGAGAGGAGGCGATGTGGAATGACTGCAGCTACATTTCACTAGTGCTTTCTCTCTTCTGTGCCACTGGCCCCCTGACTGCTTGTTGTCAAGGTGACGATCTTGCTTAGCTTGCTTAGTCTCTAAGCAAGATCGTCACCTTGACAACAAGTAGTTAAGGGCCCATACGCACAGAATAGAGAAAGCACTAGCTTCCAAAAGGCTAGTGCCGGTAATGGTTACAATTCTACTTGACATGTGTAATGGGGCTCCCCTCCCAGGTGTCTCCGAGGCCTCTTAATGACCCTAGTGGGTGTCACCTCTTAATGACCCTAGTGGGTGTCACCGTCTTTAAATGACTAGTGGGTTTGTCACTCTATTGACTGTGGTGTCACCTCTTAATGACCCTTAGTGGGTGTCACCTCTTAATGACCCTAGTGGGTGTCACCTCTTAATGACCCTAGTGGGTGTCCACCTCTTTAATGACCCTAGTGGGTGTCACCTCTTAATGACCCTAGTGGGTGTCACCTCTTAATGACCCTAGTGGTGTCACCTCTTAATGACCCTAGTGGGTGTCACCTCTTAATGACCCTAGTGGGTGTCACCTCTTAATGACCCTAGTGGTGTCACCTCTTAATGACCCTAGTGGTGTCACCTCTTAAATGACCCTAATGTGTCACCTCTTAATGACCCTAGTGGTGTCACTAGTTAGTAGATATATATAATGACCCTAGTGATGTCACTAGTCAGTAGTATATATAAATGACCCTAGTGATGTCACTAGTTAGTAGATTATATGATGTTAGTAGATAATGACCTTAGTGATGTCACTAGTTAGTAGATATATGATGTTAGTAGATAATGACTTAGTGAGTCACTAGTTAGTAAGATATTGATGTTAGTAGATAATGACCTTAGTGATGTACTATAGTTAGTAGATATATGATGTGTAGATAATGACATTAGGGATGTTAGTAGATATATGATGTCACTAGTCAGTAGATATATAATGACCCTAGTGAGAGAGACAATACCTGCATCCCAAATAGCACCCTGTTCCCTACCATAGCTCACTACCCTGGTCAAAAGTAGTGCACTATATCTGGAATAGTTTGCCATTTGAGATGCAGCCTCTGGATCGTTTCTTCTCTTCTGGCTTCATTGGCTCGGCTCCTCATTGCCTGGCAACAGACACCACACATATTTTCTGCTCGGTGTGTTTTGTAGAAGTTTACACCTCAGCTCAAATTCTATCTTCCCTCGGAGAAGAGATTTGTCATAAATTCTTCTGTCTCCGTATTGTAACTGTGCTGCCTGTTGTGCTGTTTTTACAACTGGATCCTTGAGGTAAAAAAATAATAATGTAAAAAATGACACATTTTTTCCCCCGAGGATTTAGGCCCGGATTCATAAAGCGTAAAGAGTGCTGATCTAGGATCAGATCTTGTCTATCTAATCTATTTTCATTATCATCTAAAATACAGAACTAAACTGATCCTAGATCAGCAGTCTTACTCGGAGACGCTTTATGAATATGGTCTCTTATCTGAAAATGGACTTGCTGTAATGTTCTTTAAGTTTAGATGTTCCCTTTATCTTCGCAAGCTTTTTGTTTTTGAGGATTAATTGTTGACAACAAGCTTTTTTTCTTTTTTTTGTATCAACAGGGACAGAGAACTTTATGTAATAGTTTAACATCATGATGTGTTTTATAGAGGACGTTGTCTTACAAAGAGTCCCTAGTGGACCCATTTCCCTATGTAGTCCACTACTTATTTCAGCAGGGCTTTGGACTAAGTAGTGCACTACATCAGGAATAAGGGGGGCATTTTGAGATGCCTCTATGTTAATCTCTTTGTTGTCTCTCCTCCAGTACATCTTGTCTATAGATAGGTAGATGCCTCTATGTTAATCTCTTTGTTGTCCTCCTCCAGTACATCTTGTCTATAGATAGGTAGATGCCTCATGTTAATCTCTTTGTTGTCCTCCTCCAGTACGTCTTGTCTGGATCAGATGACTTCAATCTTTATATGTGGAGAATCCCAAAAGGATCCTGAAGCTGGTAAGTGTGTGTGGTTTCCGTATCAGTTTTTCAATCTTGTTTGTGTCAATAGCTAAGTTTCTGTCCAATTTGTGACAGATGACAGATGATATGCACATTTTCCAACCAGAGACGTTTCCAGCAAACAAACTTTTTTTTGTGGATAAAAGGCTGTGCGTGATAACGTAGTCTACATAAAAAATGACTTGCTGTTATATTCTCATGTTAAATGGGTTCCATGACATTTAAACTCTACTGATGGTTTTGCGTTTTATATAGTGACAATGTGTCCCTCTAAGCCAACAGCTCACAGAGACAGTGAACATGTGTCCTCTAGCCAAACAGCTCACAGAGACAGTGGCATGTGTCCTCTGGCCAACAGCTCAGTGACATTGTCCTCTGGCCACCAGCTCACAGTGACATGTGTCCTCTGGCCACCAGCTCACAGAGACAAGTGTCATGTGTCCTCTGGCCACCAGCTCACAGAGACATGTGTCCTCTGCCAACAGCTCACAGAGACATGTGTTCCTCTAGCCAACAGCTCACAGAGACATGTGTCTCTAGCCAACAGCTCACAGAGACAGTGACATGTGTCCTCTGGCCAACAGCTCACAGAGACATGTGGTCCTCTAGCCAACAGCTCACAGAGACATGTGTCCTCTGCCAACAGCTCACAGAGACATGTGTCCTCTAGCCAACAGCTCACGTGACATGTGTCCTCTAGCCAACAGCTCACGTGACATGTGTCCTCTAGCCAACAGCTCACAGTGACATGTGTCCTCTAGCCAACAGCTCACATGACATAGTGTCCTCTAGCCAACAGCTCACGTGACATGTTGTCCTCTGAGCCACCATGCTCACAGAGACAAGTGTCATGTGTCCTCTGGCCACCAGCTCACAGTGACATGTGTCCTCTGGCCACCAGCTCACAGAGACAGTGTCATGTGTCCTCTGGCCACCAGCTCACAGAGACATGTGTCCTCTAGCCAACAGCTCACAGAGACATGTGTCCTCTAGCCACAGCTCACAGAGACAGTGACATGTGTCCTCGTGCCACAGCTCACAGAGACATGTGTCCTCTAGCCACAGCTCACAGAGACAGTGTGTCCTCTGCCAACAGCTCACAGAGACATGTGTCCTCTAGCCAACAGCTCACAGTGACATGTGTCCTCTAGCCAACAGCTCACAGTGAACATGTGTCCTCTAGCCAACAGCTCACAGTGACATGTGTCTCTAGCAACAGCTCACATGCATGTGTCCCTAGCTAGTGACCATGTGTCCTCTAGCCAACAGCTCAGCAGTGACATGTGTCCTCTGCCAACAGCTCACAGAGACAGTGACATGTGTCCCTCTGGCCACAGCTCACAGGAGACAGTGTCATGTGTCCTCTGGCCAACCGCTCACAGAGACAGTGTCATGTGTCCTCTGGCCAACGCTCACAGAGACAGTGTCATGTTGTCCTCTGGCAACGCTCACAGAGACAGTGTCATGTGTCCTCTGGCCAACCGCTCACAGAGACAGTGTCAATGTGTCCTCTGGCCACCAGCTCACAGAGACAGTGTCATGTGTCCTCTGCGCACCAGCTACAGAGACAGTGTCATGTGTCCTCTGGCCACCAGCTCACAGAGACAGTGTCATGTGTCCTCTGGCACCAGCTCACAGAGACAGTGTCATGTGTCCTCTGGCCACCAGCTCACAGAGACAGTGTCATGTGTCCTCTGGCCACCAGCTCACAGAGACCAGTGTCCATGTGTCCTCTGGCCAACAAGCTCACAGAGACAGTGTCATGTGTCCTCTGGCCAACAGCTCACAGAGACGTGACATGTGTCCTCTGGCCAAAGCTCACAGTGACATGTGTCCTCTGGCCAACAGCTCACAGAGACATGTGTCTCTTGGCCAACAGCTCACAGTGCATGTGTCCTCTGGCCAACAGCTCACAGAGACATGTGTCCTCTGGCCAACAGCTCACAGTGACATGTGTCCTCTGGCCAACAGCTCACAGAGACAGTGACATGTGTTCCTCTAGCCAAGCTCACAGAGACATGTGTCCTCTGGCCAAACAGCTCACAGTGACATGTGTCCTCTAGCCACAGCTCACAGAGACAGTGACATGTGTCCTCTGGCCAAAGCTCACAGTAGACATGTGTCCTCTGGCAAGCTCACAGAGCATGTGTCTCTGGCCAACAGCTCAACAGTGACATGTGTCCTCTGGCAACAGCTCACAGAGACAGTGACATGTGTTCCTCTGGCCAACAGCTCACAGAGACATGTGTCCTCTGGCCAACAGCTCACAGAGAACATGTGTCCTCTAGCCAACAGCTCACAGAGACAGTGACATGTGTCCTCTGGCCAACAGCTCAAAGAGACATGTGTCCTCTGGACCAACAGCTCACAGAGACATGTGTCCTCTAGCCAACAGCTCACAGAGACATGTGTCCTCTAGCCACAGCTCACAGTGACATGTGTCCTCTAGCCAACAGCTCACAGTGACATGTGTCCTCTGGCCAACAGCTCACAGAGACATGTTGTCCTCTGGCCAACAGCTCACAGAGACATGTGTCCTCTAGCCAACAGCTCACAGAGACATGTGTCCTCTGGCCAACAGCTCACAGTGACATGTGTCCTCTGGCCAACAGCTCACAGAGACAGTGACATGTGTCCTCTGGCCAAACAGCTCACAGAGACATGTGCCTCTGGCCAACAGCTCACAGAGACATGTGTCCTCTGGCCAACAGCTCACAGAGACATGTGTCCTCTGGCCAACAGCTCACAGAGACATGTGTCTCTAGCCAACAGCTCACAGTGACATGTGTCCTCTGGCCAACAGCTCACAGTGACATGTGTCCTCTGGCCAACAGCTCACAGAGACATGTGTCCTCTGGCCAACAGCTCACAGAGACATGTGTCCTCTAGCAACAGCTCACAGAGACATGTGTCCTCTGGCCAACAGCTCACAGTGACATGTGTCCTCTGGCCAACAGCTCACAGAGACAGTGACATGTGTCCTCTGGCCAACAGCTCACAGAGACATGTGTCCTCGGCCAACAGCTCACAGAGACATGTGTCCTCTGGCCAAACAGCTCCACGAGACATGGTCCTCTGGCCAACAGCTCACAGAGACATGTGTTCCTCTAGCCAACAGCTCACAGTGACATGTGTCCTCTGGCCAAACAGCTCACAGAGACATGTGTCCTCTGGCCAACAGCTCACGAGAGACAGTGACATGTGTCCTCTAGCCACCAGCTCTACAGATGACATGTGTCCTCTGGCCAACAGCTCACAGAGACATATGTCCTCTGGCCAACAGCTCACAGTGACAGTGACATGTGTCCTCTAGCCACAGCTCACAGAGACATGTGTCCTCTGGCCAACAGCTCACAGAGACATGTGTCCTCTGGCCAACAGCTCACAGAGACATGTGTCCTCTGGCCAACAGCTCACAGTGACATGTGTCCTCTGGCCAACAGCTCACAGATGACATGTGTCCTCTGGCCAACAGCTCACAGAGAACATGTCGTCCTCTGGCCAACAGCTCACAGAGACGTGTCCTCTGGCCAACAGCTCACAGAGACATGTGTCCTCTTGGGCCAACAGCTCACAGAGACATGTGTCCTCTGGCCAACAGCTCACAGAGACATGTGTCCTCCTGGCCAACAGTCTCACAGAGACATGTGTCCTCTGGCCAAAGCTCACAGAGACAGTGACATGTGTCCTCTGGCCAACAGCTCACAGAGACAGTGACATGTGTCCTCTGGCCAACAGCTCACAGAGACAGTGTGGGTAGGCTACCTACATGATGAGATTACTATGGATAATAGCGATTTTTTTTAAATTTTATTATTATTTGTATTTGTCAAATGGCCGCCAAGCATCGATCATCATGTCACCAGTATAAGATCCTCGATATTTATTGGAAAGCAGCATCAAGCTGACCACCCTGTGAAGTTCATCACATATTTCATCTGTAGCCTCATAAACTGCATGGTTTCCTGAGTCGTAGTGGAAGAACCCCCTACACACACACATCATTACATGACTCCAAGTTTACTTCARTATGACAGTTATTATATCAATATTTACGCATAAAGGCGTTTCTGCCRTTTCTCGCATAATACGTTTTGCCGGAAACAAAAAGATCCCTCCAAACATATTTGTCTGTCGGCATTTCGACGTTTCAGTCAGCCCAGTCGTGGCTTTTCTTTACGCGTCAGGTAATTCATCCGCATGAAATGTTTGGATGGAAACGTGATTTACAGATTACAAATCTCTTATTTCCGTCTCGCCCTTCCAGGAGGCCCAGGYCGTGTGGTGAACGGAGCGTCCATGATCCTAAAGGGTCATCGTTCCATCGTGAACCAAGTCCGGTTCAACCCGAGCACCAATATGATCTGCTCCTCCGGGGTCGAGAAGGTCATCAAGGTCAGTAGTTACGTCGTAGATATTATTATTTATTWATTTTTATTTATTTACAGTTTTAATAATCATTCAAATCACAGGTCGTGGGTGGGTGTATGACTTGATGTGTAAAATGACTTGGTACCAATGATTGGTTCATGAAATCATCAGTGATATGTCCACATGACATCATCAACATCAATTGATGACATCATCAACATCAATTGATGACATCATCAACATCAATTGATGACATCATCAACATCAATTGATGACATCGTCATGATTTAAAGTTCATCAGTTCGGTTGTTTGAGGACTTTATAAAATGCACAGAATCTTGAAGGTAATTGTTCTTTGCGGGAAAAGGAGAAACCCACCTGGGTGCTCACCGTGCCATCAGAATCATTTATCTCAGCCCTTCTACTCCTAAACCCTCTGAAAGGGTGACGGTAGTAACTCCCAGGCATTCCTCACTGGGTGGTTTCCCATCCTGTATGACTCTCAGGTCTTCAGTCATTATAACTCACTGTCCCTCATGAATCACAGGGCCTGAGGTGAAGACAGACGACTCATCTCCTTCGCCATCTGTCCCCTTTTGACGAGCTTGTCGAAGGAAGATGTGTTGGTTCATCATCATCAACGCTCTCTCCTACGGCAGCTTTAGTCTCTCTCCTACGGCACTCTAGTCCTCTCCTACGGCAGCTCTGTCTCTCTCCTACGGCGCTCTAGTCTCTCCTACGGCAGCTCTAGTCTCTCTCCTACGGCAGCTCTAGTCTCTCTCCTACGGCAGCTCTAGTCTCTCTCCTACGGAGCTCTAGTCCTCTCCTACGGCAGCTCTAGTCCTGTCCTACGGCAGCTCTAGTCCTCTCCTACGGCAGCTCTAGTCCTCTCCTACGGCAGCTCTAGTCTCTCTCTACGGCAGCTCTAGTCTCCTCTCCTCGGCAGCTCTAGTCCTCTCCTACGGCAGCTCTAGTCCTCTCCTACGGCAGCTTAGTCTCTCCTACGGCAGCTCTAGTCCTCCGCACTCCTACCGGCAGCTCTAGTCTCTCCTACGGCAGCTCTAGTCTCTCTCCTACGGCAGCTCTAGTCTCTCTCCTACGGCAGCTCTAGTCTCTCTCCTACGGCAGCTCTAGTCTCTCTCTACGGACTCTGTCCTCTCTCTACGGCAGCTCTAGTCTCTCTCCTACGCAGCTCTAGTCTCTCTCACGGCAGCTCTAGTCTGCTCTCCTAGCGGCAGCTCTAGTCCTCTCCTACGCAGCTCTAGTCCTCTCCTACGCAGCTCTAGTCCTCTCCTACGGCAGCTCTAGTCTCTCTCCTACGGCAGCTCTAGTCCTCTCCTCGGCAGCTCTAGTCTCTCTCCTACCGGCAGCTCTAGGTCCTCTCTCCTACGGCAGCTCTTAGTCCTCTCCTACGGCAGCTCTAGTCTCTCCTACGGCAGCCTCCTAGTCTCTCTCCTACGGCAGCTCTAGTCTCTCTCCTACGGCAGCTCTAGTCCTCTCCTACGGCAGCTCTAGTCTCTCCCTACGGCAGCTCTAGTCCTCTCCTACGGCAGCTCTAGTCCTCTCCTACGGCAGCTCTAGTCTCTCTCTACGGCAGCTCTAGTCCTCTCCTACGGCAGCTCTAGTCCTCTCCTACGGCAGCTCTAGTCCTCTCTCTCGCAGCTCTAGTCTCTCCTACGGCAGCTCTAGTCTCTCTCCTACGGCAGCTCTAGTCTCTCTCCTACGGCAGCTCTAGTCTCTCTCCTACGGCAGCTCTAAGTTCTGTACCCGAAGTGTGAAAGCTGATACAGGCTCTCTAAACCTGACCTCTGCCTTGTCTTCCTCCTCTCCCCCCTCCCCCAGGCGTGGAGCCCCTACCAGCAGACCGAGAGTCTGGGCGACCTGGATGGTTGTGTGGAGAATAAGTCCAGGAGTCTGTACAGCCACGAGGAGTACATCAGCCTGGTGGCTAAACAGCTGGCAGCGGCCTGAGCACGACTACGTCTCACAGGTAACACACACACAACACACACACCACACATTCTGGGGGATGAATTGAAGTACGATTGCATCTTTCTCATGTCATCTCATCCATCCAGGAGGATCCTCGTATGATGGCCTTCTTTGACTCTCTGGTGCGTCGGGAGATCGAGGGCTGGAGTTCGGACTCAGACAGTGAATTGAGTGAGGGGCCATCCTGCAGCTCCAGGCCAGGGGGCGAGGCTCCACACGGGCTGGAAGAGACGGCGCCGGGGTCCTGGTTGGGGTTGGTGCTGCTTCGCCTGTACATCCCGCTGCTGCTACGGGAGACTCGGACCGCTCCTCCTCATCCTCATTGGCTGCCTCGGGGGCGGAGCCGTTGCTGCCCAGGAGTCGTCAGCGACGTCACCAGTCTGCGTTCTTATTGGACCTGGTGGGAGAGGACTCTGACTCCTCTGGGTTCTGGCTGGACCCCATGCCCCGCCCCAGCCCCCGAGACAACTCCACCCTCTCCAGCCCCCCCTCCTCCCCCGCTGGGGCCTCCTCCAGCTCCTCCACCACCTCCTCCACCAGCTCTGAGGACGAGCAGCRCCGCAGGGTCAGCACCAGGCAACGCAACGCCGCACGGAGACGCCGCGTGCACTTCCCCTGCAGGCCCAGTGGAGGGCGCCCTGAGTCCGCCCAGGCCCTGTACCCCGGGGGGGCCGACTCCTGCTCCTACCCCAAGATCTCCATCGACGAGGCCTCATCCTCCTCCGCWTCCTCCACGGAGCTGCAGCAGGACCAGGACTCGGTCCAGATCGGACCCCAAAGGAGGAGCTCGAAAACGGGGAGATGTGCCAGCAATTCAGGCAGACTTGCCGGTTCCGGCCCTGCAGTGTCTCTGGACAGCCAGGACGACCGAGCGGAGCAGGAGGGGCTCCTCATCACCTCCCTTCTGGCTCAGGACACTCTGCAGCAGAGGACAGAGTCCTGGGAGGGAGGGGGGACGGGGGCTGCTTTAGAGAGGATGGCCAAGGGCTTGGAGAGTCCGGAGGAGGACAACAGTAGCTGGGTCTCCCCTTCCTCCAGACATCACCACAGCCCTGACATGAATGGCCTGCGGCTCCCTGACCAGACTGAGATGACTGCAGTGCCAGTAGACTCCAGGGACCGTCTGGCTCCAGACCTGTTTGCGTCCCCAGATTCCAGGGGAGAGAGGGAGGCCTTGGCGGGGAAACAAACAGACACTAGGAACCAGGTGGAGGAWGAGAAGGAYGAGGAAGAGSCAGGGTTGTCTTCTCAGAGAGGCCAGGCCCCGGCCCAGGGGGCGCTAAAACGGACTCACCTGGGGTCAGGAGGTCAAGGGTCAGGGGAGGGGTTGGAGACCTCGCCCTCAGAGAAGAAGTTCAAGACATGATGATGACGCCTGTTGTGGGAAGGTGATCATTTGGTGAAAGACTTGTCCCACATTAGCCTATTCCCCGTGGTTCTCAAACCTCTCCTCTCCTCTCTGGGACGTTGAACTACCTCACCAGATTCACCTAGTCAAGGGCTTGAGGATTAGTTGACTAGTTGAATCAGGTCTGCTAGCTCTGGTGTAGATTAAATACATGGAACAACTGAGGGTCCCAGAGGAGAGGTCTGAGTAACACTGGCCCATGGAACAACTGAGGGTCCCAGAGGTCTGAGTAACACTGGCCCATGGAACAACTGAGGGTCCCAGAGGTCTGAGTAACACTGGCCCATGGAACAACTGAGGGGTCCCAGAGGTCTGAGTAACACTGGCCCATGGAACAACTGAGGGTCCCAGAGGAGAGGTCTGAAAACCCCGGCCTTGGCCCACTGTAGTGACATGGGATGGGTCTGTAATGACAGCACTATATAGGGAATAGGATGCCGATTTACAGACGCAGATATGGAACTCTGAGCCTGGGCTATGAGCTATTGATTACCTCTGAGCCTGGGCTATGAGCTATATACTTGAGCGGGCTCATTAGACAAGCCTGGGCTATGAGCCTTAATATTTACCCCTCTGGAGCCTGGGCTATGAAGCTTTATTCACCTTGAGCCTGGCTATGAGTTATATTACCTCTGAGCGGCTGAGCTTTTCTGAGGGCTTGAGCTTTATATTACCTCTTGAGCCTGGGCTATGATGCTTATAATACTTCAGGCTGGGCTATGAGCTATATTGACCTCTGAGCCTGGGCTATTGAGCTAATATCTGACTCTAAGCTTATCCTCTGAGCCGTGGGCCTATGAGCTATATTACCTCTGAGCCTGGCTATGAGCTATAGTAACCTCTGAGCCTGGGCTATGAGCTATATTACCTCTGAGCCTGGGCTATGAGCTATATTACCCTGAGCGTCCTGGGCTATGAGCTATATACCTCTGAGCCGGGCTATGGCTATATTACCTCTGAGCCTGGGCTATGAAGCTATATTACCTCTTGAGGCCTGGGCTATGAGCTATATTACCTTCTGAGCCTGGGCTATGAAGCTATAGAACCTCTGAGCCTGGGCTATGAGCTATATTACCTCTGAGCCTGGGCTATGAGCCATATTACCTCTAGCCTGCGGGCTATGAGCTATCATTACCTCTGAGCCTGGGTATGAGCGTATAGAACCTATAGAAAACCGGGTTGACATCCGGTCTTGGAGGCGAGCGGTCGCATTTGCATTCGCTCCGCAGGTAGTATAACTTTTCCTTACAGTCATTACATTTTTCCATTATAGTACAACGGTTTGATTTGTCTAACCTAGCAAGTCTTCGGGTGGTAGCTAGCTACATAGCCGTCTGAACTGTTTCAAAGATAATTGCGTGAATTATCGATTAGTTCGTGTCTATCGTGTCCACACTGCTATCGCCCCAGCCAGCTAGCCAGCTAGCCAGCTAGAAACGTTTCCACCGCCTTCTACCGAAATATAGTAAAACTTTTCATTAATTTCATTATTGTACCACGGTTTGATTTTCATTTTCATCTAAGTACAACGGCTTTTGATTTGTTTGATCTTAAGCTAGCTACATAGCCGTCTTGTGTATCAAACATAATTGTGTAGTTATTGAGGTGTCGCTAGCCAGCTATTTCTCCCCTAACGTAAACGCAACGTAGCCAACAACTGCTAGGCGAGCCAGTAGCCACCGGAATAGCAGCATTTGTAGAAAACGAGTGCATTACAACGGAGAACGACTTGATTAGTGTAGTGTTGCTGGCTACACAGTTGTCTTTTGCGATCTTTGAATTGTGATCTTAGCTAGGCTACTTAGCTTGGCTACATAGCTGTCTTTGATCGAAGATAATGGTGTAGGTTATCGAGGTTCGCTGAGGTTCGCTAGCCAGGTATTCTTCGTCCTAACGTAACGTAACGTAGTAACCCTGCGAGCTAGCCAGCATTAGCCACCGATTAGCAGCATGTAGAAACGATTACATTTACAAACGGAACGACTTGATTTGTGTGTAGTGTTTAGCTAGCCTACATAGTTTTCTTTTGCTATCTTTGTATCTAAACGATAATTGATGTAGCCTTGAGTAAATTATCGGTTAAGCTAGCCAGCGATTTTCAGCCTGCCGCGCATGCCGTCCTCCTTACCTAGCAACACTGGCTAGCTAACACTGCTGGCTAGCCAACTTTCTACGAATAGCAGCACTGTAGAAACAACTTACATTACAACGGACGACTTGATTAGCGTAGTGTTAGCTTAGTTGTTCTTGCTGTCCTTGTATCCATGATAATTGTGTAGTTTAGAGA
>NW_019943179.1:225732-236913 GCF_002910315.2 Salvelinus sp. IW2-2015 | reverse complement strand
CACCACCTTCGGAGACACCTGAAACCCACCTCTTAAGAATACTAGGATAGGATAAGCCAATCCTTCTGCCCCCCACCCCCCCTATAAAAGATATTAGATGCACTATTGTAAAAGTGGCTGTTCCACTGGATGTCATAAGGTGAATGCCACATTGTGTAAGTCCGCTCTGTGATAAGAGCGTCTGCTAAATGACTTAAATGTAATGTAAAAACCTCTGAGCCTGGGCTATGAGCTATATTACCTCTGAGCCTGGGCTATGTGACTTATATTACCTTCTGAGAAGCCTGGGCTATGAGCTATAGAACCTCTGAGCCTGGGCTATGAGCTATATTACCTCTGATCCTGGGCTATGAGCCTATATTACCTCTGAGCCTGGGCTATGAGCTATATTACCTCTGAGCCTGGGTATGAGCCATGAGTTGGGTGGCAGGAAAAGATAGAGTGCCATCAATGGAGAAGAGGGCGCTGACTAAATTACTACCCGACCCGGGTAGCACCCCACCCCTACGCCACCGAACATGCTAAAGCTGCACCATGCCAAACAACAAGCCACTACCACGGACCACAACCCTCCTTAACCAATCCAAACACCCTTTGACCACATCACTAACCCACCCTCACCCTAAACCAACCACACGACCACCAACCAACCCACCACACAAAACCCAACACACCCTACCAGAAACCCAACAACACCTCTCAAAAACCCCTTAACCACGCTACAAACCCCCCTCAACAACCCACACCACCTACCCCCAACAAAACGAGTCAGCCCAACCACTCACGTCTGTGCCAGGAAATGCTTTGAAAGGCGTCATGGCTCACATCAACACCATTTCCCGGAAACCTTAGACACATCCAATTTGCATACCGCCCAACAGATCACAGATGATGCAATCTCATTGCACTCCACACTGCCCTTCCCACCTGGACAAAAAGGAACACCTATGTGAGAATGTGTTCATTGACTACAGCTCAGCGTTCAACACCATAGTGCCCTCAAAGTCATCACTAAGCTATAGACCCTGGGACTAAACACCTCTCTCTGCAACTGGATCCTGGACTTCCTGTCGGGCCGCCCCAGGTGGTGAGGGTAGGTAACGACTCGTCAGTCCAGTGAGCTGGAATCACCTCTCTGATAGTTACTATACTGATGGTGCCGCTGACCTGGAATCAGTCTCAGTGAGCTGGAATCACCCTCTGATAGTTACTATAACTGATGGTGCCGCTGACCTGAATCAGTCTCAGTGAGCTGGAATCACTCTGATAGTTACTATACTTGATGGTGCCGCTGACCTGGAATCAGTCTCAGTGAGCTGGAATCACCTCTGATAGTTACTATACTGATGGTGCCGCTGACCTGGATCCAGTCTCAGTGAGCTGAAATACCTCTGATAGTTACTATACTGATGGTGCCGCTGACCTGGAATCAGTCTCAGTGAGCTGAATCACCTCTGATAGTTACTATACTGATGGTGCCGCTGACCTGGAATCAGTCTCAGTGAGCTGGAATCACTCTGATAGTTACTATACTTGATGGTGCCGCTGACCTGATATCATCTCCAGTGAGCTGAATCACCTTGATAGTTTATATACTGATGGCCGCTGACCTGGAGATCAGTCTCAGTGAGCTGAAAGCACTCTTGATAGTTACTATACTGTGGTGCGCTGCGCTGGAATCAGTCTCAGGTGAAGCTGGAATCACCTCTTTGATAGTTACTATACTGGATGGGTGCCGCGGATGACTCTGGAACAGTCTCAGTGAGCTGAATCACTCTGATAGGTTACTATACTGATTGGTGCGCTGACCGTGGAATCAGTCCAGTGAAAGCTGAAATCACCTCTGATTAGTTACTATAACTGATTGGTGCCGCTGACACTGGAATCAAGTCTAGTTGAGCTGGTAATCACTCTGATGAGTTACTATACTGATGGGTGCGCGTGACTGGAATCCAGTCTTCAGTGAGCTGAATCACCTCTGATAGTTTTACTTATACTGATGGTCCCGCTGACCGGATCAGTCTCATGAGCTGAATCACCTCTGATAGTCTACATATGATTGGTGCCGCTGACCTGGAATCAGTCTCAGTGAGCTGAAAGCACCTTCTGATAGTTACTATACTGATGGTGCCGCTGACCTGAATCAGTCCAGTGAGCTGGAATCACCTCTGATAGTTACTATATTGTACATACACTGGTTTTCCTCCCTAAAAGAACAGTGCAATTATGACCATTCACTGGCTTCCCTCCCTAAAGATACAGTGGCAATATGACTCATACACTGGCTTCCCTCCCTTAAAGATACAGTGCAATGTGACTCACACTGGCTTCCTCCCTAAAGATACAGTGCAATGTGACTCACACTGGCTTCCCTCCCTAAAGATACAGTGCAATGTGACTCACACTGGCTTCCCTCCCTAAAGATACAGTGCAATGTGACTCACACGGCTTCCCCTCCCTAAAGATACAGTGCAATTGACTCATACACTGGCTTCCCTCCCATAAGATTTTACCACACAATAACCATCATTTCAAAGTGGAATATGTTTTTACACATTTTTACAAATTTATAGAAATGAAAAGCTGAAAGTCTTGAGTCTACAACGCCATAGCGAAAGACGCAAGCCTACGATATGGTAATAGGCGCTCACGTTGCCCCTAGTGGACGGTATTGAAGGCATCTGCGACGACCTGGGAAACTGGACAAACATCGAATTGCTGAAGTCGATCTGGTGTGACCTGCCTAAACATATCAGTTGCCTTAGTTCTTTGTTCTTGGGCCAGTTTTGCAGTGTCACTTGAAGGTTTCCAGTCAAGTTCCAACTCTGCCTCCTCCCCTCGCTCCGACCCTCCATCTCCCTCTGTCCACCACCTCTGCCTCCTCCCCTTGCCTCCGACCCTCCATCTCCCTCTGTCCACCACCTCTGCCTCCTCCCCTCTGCCTCCGACCCTCCATCTCCATCTCCCTCTGCCTCCTCCCCTCTGCCTCCTCTCTACATCTCCCTCTGTCCACTACCTCTGCCTCCGTCCCTCCATCTCCCTCTGCCTCCTCCCCTCTGCCTCCGACCCTCCATCTCCCTCTGCCTCTCTCCCTCCATCTCCCTCTGTCCACCACCTCTGCCTCCTCCCCTCTGCCTCTCTCCTCCATCTCCTCTGTCCACCAACCTGCCTCATCCCCTCTGCCTCTCCCCTCTGCCCCTCTCTCCCTGCCATCTCCCTCTGTCCACCAACTCTGCCTCCTTCCCTCTGCCTCCCTCCTACATCCCCTTTGTCACCACCTCTGCCTCCTCCCTCCATCTCCCTCTGTCCACCGACTCTGCCCCCCCCATCTCCCCCCCCATCTCCCCCCTCCCCATCTCCCTCCTCCCTCCATCTCCCTCCTAGCCAGCACTCCAGAGGTGCTGACGGTATTGACCACATCACTGTAATGAAAGGAAGGAAGGAAGGGTGCGCTTGAGCAGGATGAAACCACTCCAGACACACACAACACACACACAAACACCACACACACACACACACACACACACACACACACACACACCACCACCAACACACACACACACACACACACAACACACACACACACACACACACACACCACACACACACACACACACACACACACACACACCACACACACCAACACACACACACACACACACCACACACAGAAAACAACCAACCAGCGGTCGTGAGGTAAATTGGTTAATCAGCAGTTAGGCTCTATTCTTTGGGAAGCACTGAATAAACAAGAGTCTGGCATCTGAAAACATAATATTTCTGTGTTTTGTTTGTGTGTGTGTGTGTGTGTGTGTGTTGTTGGTGTGTGTGTGTGTGTGTGGTGTGTGTGTGTGTGTGTGTGTTGTGTGTGTGTGTGTGTGTGTGTATGATGTGTGTGTTCCAGCCCTGAATCAGCCTGATTATCATACATCACTCCTACCGAATACTACTCCTACAGGATACTACAACTGCTAACAGAATACTACACTCCTACAGAATATACTCTACAGAATACTACAGAATATTATAACCCTACCAAATACTATACTCCACAGATACTACACTGCTACAGAATACTATACAGAATCTAACCCTAACAGACCACTATACTCCTACAGAATACTACACCCACAGAATAAAAAAAAACTATTAAAACTTTCCTACCAAAAAAAGAATTCTAAATAACATCTACCTACAACTATACTCCTACAGAATACTACACTCGCTACAGAATACTATACTCCACAGATACTACACTCCTACAGAATCTATACTCCTACAGAATTACTACACTGCTAAAGAATTTACATACTCCTTAAAGAATACTATACTCCTACAGAATACTTACACGCTAAAAGAAAATACTATACTCCTACAGAAACTATATTCCCACAGAATACTATACTCCTACAGAATACTACACCCCTACAGGAATACTACACTGCTACAGAATACTATACTCCCTACAGAATACTACACTGCTACAGAATACTATACCCCCACAGAATACTACACTCCTACAGAGCACTATACTCATGCGGAAAACTACACTCCTACAGTATACTATACTCCCCACAGAATACTATACTCCTGCAGAATACTACACTCCTACATAATACTATACGCCTGCGGAATACTATACTCCAACAGAATACTACACTGCTACAGAATACTATACTCCTACAGAATACTTATACTCCTACAGATACTTTACTCCTACATAATACTATACTCCCACAGAATACTATACTCCTACAGAGTACTACACTCCTACAGAATGATACACTGCTTACAGAATACTATACACCTACAGAATACTACACCCCTAACAGAACCACTATACTCCTACAGAATACTACACTCCCAACAGAATACTATACTCCTACAGAATAATATACTCCTACCGAATACTATACTCCTACAGAATACTACACTCTACGAATACATACTCCCACAGATACTACCACTCTACAAATACTATACTCCTACAGATACTCACTGCTAAAAATTACTATACTCCTTACAGCAATACTATACTCCTACAGAATAATATACTCCTACAGAATACTACACTGCTAAAGAATACTATACTCCTACAGAATACATTACTCCCACAGAATACTATACTCCTACAGAATACTACACCCCTACAGAATACTACACTGCTACAGAAATACATACTCCTACAGAATACTACACTGCCTACAGAATACTAAACCCCCCACATAATACTACACTCCTACAGAGCACTATACTCATGCGGGAAAACTACACTCCTACAGTTACTATACTCCCACAGAATACTATACTCCTGCAGAATACTACACTCCTACACAATACTATACGCCTCGTTACAAAGAACTCACTGTCGAATACTATACTCCATACAGAATATACTACACTTGCTTACAGCATATACTATACTCCTACAGAATACTATACTCCCACAGAATTAATATACTCCTACAGAATACTACACTGCTACAGAATACTATACACCTACAGAATAGTATACTCCTACAGAATACTACACTGCTACAGAATACTATACTCCTACATAATACTATACTCCTACAGAATACTACACTGCTACATAAGACTATACTCCAACAGAATACTATACTCCTACAGAGTACTATACTCCTACAGAATACTATACTCCTACAGAATACTACACTCCTACAGAACACTATACTCCCACAGAATACTATACTCCTACTGAATACTATACTCCTAAAGAATACTATACTCCTACAGAGCACTATACTCCCACAGAATACTATACTCCTACAGAATACTATACTCCTACAGAATAATATACTCATACAGAATACTACACTCCTACAGAATACTATACTCCTACATCAAATAAACACCACATAAACCCAGATTTGTCAATAATGTATCTGTGTGTATGTGTGTGCTGACATGTCTGTGTGTATGGATGCGGCACCCTCCACTCCCCTCCTCCAGGTTGCTAGCACCTCTCTCCCTCCCATGCAGTCCCCTGGTCTCCTGCTTGGTGATGTAACAGGGCATTAGATAATAGTACGCAGAGGACATCTTCAGAAAAACGCCGGTCGTATCTTTCAGCAGAGATTACCAACAACCAGCCGAACTAAAACAACAGCAAACTTTTGATGAGAACTAGCTTGGACTTCCTCTCCCTCCTCTTCTCTACGTGAGAATGGAGAATGAAATGCCCAGAGACGGAATGGATAAGAAACGAGACAGACTTCTACAATGTTAACATAGGAATATAGCAGTGGTCTAGAGACAGACTAATACAATGTTAACATGAGGAAATATAGCAGTGGTCTAGGGACAGACTAATACAATGTTAACATGAGGAATATAGCAGTGGTCTAGGGACAGACTAATACAATGTTATCATGAGGAGACATAGCAGTGGTCTAGGGACAGACTAATACAATGTTAACAGAGGAATATAGCAGTGGTCTAGGGACAGACTAATACAATGTTAACATGAGGAATATAGCAGTGGTCTAGGGACAGACTAATACAATGTTAACATGAGGAACATACAGCAGTGGTCTAGAGACAGACTAATACAATGTTAACCATGAGGAACATAGCAGTGGTCTAGAGACAGGACTAATACAATGTTAACATGAGGAATATAGCAGTGGTCTAGGGACAGACTAATACAATGTTAACATGAGGAATATAGCAGTGGTCTAGAGACAGACTAATACAATGTTAACATGAGGAAATATAGCAGTGGTCTAGGACAGACTAATACAATGTTAACATGAGGAAGCATAGCAGTGGTCTAGAGACAGACTAATACAATGTTAACATGAGGATATAGCAGTGGTCTAGGGACAGACTAATACAATGTTAACATGAGGAACATAGCAGTGTCTAGGGACAGACTAATACAATGTTAACATGAGGAATATAGCAGTGGTCTAGGGACAGACTAATACAATGTTATCATGAGGAATATAGCAGTGGTCTAGGGGCAGACTAATACAATGTTATCATGAGGAATATAGCAGTGGTCTAGGGACAGACTAATACAATGTTAATCATGAGGAATATAGCAGTGGTCTTAGGGACAGACTAATACAATGTTAACATGAGGAATATAGCAGTGGTCTAGGGGCAGACTAATACAATGTTATCATGAGGAATATAGCAGTGGTCTAGGGACAGACTAATACAATGTTAACATGAGGAATATAGCAGTGGTCTAGGGACAGACTAATACAATGTTAACATGAGGAACATAGCAGTGGTCAGGGACAGACTAATACAATGTATCATGAGGAACATAGCAGTGGTCTAGGGACAGACTAATACAATGTTAACATGAGGAATATAGCAGTGGTCTAGGGACAGACTAATACAATGTTAACATGAGGAATATAGCAGTGGTCTAGAGACAGACTAATACAATGTTAACATGAGGAATATAGCAGTGGTCTAGGGACAGACTAATACAATGTTAACATGAGGAACATAGCAGTGGTCTTAAGGACAGACTTAATACAATGTACATGAGGAATATAGCAGTGGTCTAGGGACAGACTAATACAAAGTTACATGAGGAACATAAGCAGTGGTCTAGAGACAGACTAATACAATGTTAACATGAGGATATAAGCAGTGGTCTAGGGACAGACTAATTACAATGTTACAATGAGGAAGTATAAGCAGTGGTCTAGGGACAGACTAATACAATTGTTAACATGAGGAATATAGCAGTGGTCTAGGGACAGACTATACAATGTTAACATGAGGAACATAGCAGTGGTCTAGAGACAGACTAATACAATGTTAACATGAGGAACATAGCAGTGGTCTAGAGACAGACTAATTACAATGTTAACATTAGAATATAGCAGTGGTCTAGGACAGACTAATACAATGTTAACTGAGGGAATATAGCAGTGGTCTAGAGACAGAACTAATACAATGTTATCATGAGGAACATAGGCAGTGGTTCTAGGGACAGACTAATACAATGTTAACATGAGGAATATAGCAGTGGTCTAGGGACAGAAACTATACAATGTTAACATGAGAATTATAGCAGTGGTCTAAGGGACAGACTAATACAATTGTAACATGAGGACATAGCAGTGGTCTAGAGACAGACTAAACAATGTTAACATGAGGAACATAGCAGTGGTTAGAGACAGACTAATACAATGTTTAACATGAGGAATATAGCAGTGGTCTAGGGACAGACTAATACAATGTTAACATGAGGAATATAGCAGTGGTCTAGGGACAGACTAATACAATGTTAACATGAGGAATATAGCAGTGGTCTAGGGACAGACTAATACAATGTTAACATGAGGAACATAGCAGTGGTCTAGAGACAGACTAATACAATGTTAACATGATGAACATAGCAGTGGTCTAGAGACAGACGAATTACAATGTTTAACATGAGGAAATAGCAGTGGTCTAGGGACAGACTAATACAATGTTACATGAGGAAATAGCAGTGGTCTAGGACAGACTAATACAATGTTATCATGAGGAACATAGCAGTGTCTAGGGACAGACTAATACAATGTTATCATGAGGAACATAGCAGTGGTCTAGGGACAGACTAATACAATGTTATCATGAGGAATATAGCAGTGGCGTCTAGGGACAGACTAATACAATGTATATGAGGAACATAGCAGTGGTCTAGGGACAGACTAATACAATGTTTATCATGAGGAACATAGCAGTGTCTAGGGACAGACTAATACAATGTTATCATGAGGAACATAGCAGTGGTCTAGGGACAGACTAATACAATGTTAACATGAGGAATATAGCAGTGTCTAGGGACAGACTAATACAATGTTATCATGAGGAACATAGCAGTGGTCTAGAGACAGACTAATACAATGTTATCAAATGAGGAACATAGCAGTGGGTCTAGGACAGACTAATACAATGTTAACATGAAGGAATATAGCAGTGTCTAGAGACAGACTAATACAATGTTAATCATGAGGAACATAGCAGTGGTCTAGGGACAGACTAATACAATGTTATCATGAGGAAATAGCATGGTTAGAGACAGACTAATACAATGTTAACATGAGGAACATAGCATGGTCTAGGGACAGACTAATACAATTGTTAACATGAGGAATATAGCAGTGGTCTAGAGGACAGACTAATACAATGTTATCATGAGGAACATAGCATGGTCTAGGACAGACTAATACAATGTTATCATGAGGAATATAGCAGTGGTCTAGAGACAGACTAATTCAATGTTAACATGAGGAACATAGCAGTGGTCTAGGACAGACTAATACAATGTTAACATGAGGGAACATAGCAGTGGTCTAGGGCAGACTAATACAATGTTATCATGAGGAATATAGCAGTGGTCTAGAGACAGACTAATACAATGTTAACATGAGGAACATAGCAGTGGTCTAGGACAGACTAATACAATGTTATCATGAGAAATATAGCAGTGGTCTAGGGACAGACTAATACAATGTTAACATGAGGAACATGCAGTGGTCTAGAGACAGACTAATACAATGTATCATGAGGAATATAGCAGTGGTCTAGGGACAGACTAATACAATGTTAACATGAGGAATATAGCAGTGGTCTAGGGACAGACTAAACAATGTTATCATGAGGAATATAGCAGTGGTCTAGAGACAGACTAATACAATGTTAACATGAGGGAATATAGCAGTGGTCTAGAGACAGACTAATACAATGTTAAACATGAGAATATAGCAGTGTCTAGACAGACTAATACAATGTTAACACTGAGGAACATACAGTGGTCTAGAGACAGACTAATACAATGTTATCATGAGAATATAGCAGTGGTCTAGGACAGACTAATACAATGTTAACATGAGGAATATAGCAGTGGTCTAGAGACAGACTAATACAATGTTATCTGAGGAACATTAGCAGTGGTCTAGGGACAGACTAATACAATGTTATCATGAGGAATATAGCAGGGGTCTAGAGACAGACTAATACAATGTTAACATGAGGAACATAGCAGTGGTCTAGGGACAGACTAATACAATGTTAAACATGAGGAACATAGCAGTGTGCTCTGGGACAGACTAATACAATGTTATCATGAGGAAATATAGCAGTGGTCTAGAGACAGACTAATACAATGTTAACATGAGGAACATAGCAGTGGTCTAGGGACAGACTAATACAATGTTATCATGAGGAATATAGCAGTGGTCTAGGGGACAGACTAATACAATGTTAACATGAGGAACATAGCAGTGGTCTAGAGACAGACTAATACAAATGTTATCATGAGGAATATAAGCAGTGTCTAGGGACAGACTAATACAATGTTAACATGAGGAATATAGCAGTGGTCTAGGGACAGACTATACAATGTTATCATGAGGAATATAGCAGTGTCTAGAGACAGACTATAACAATGTTAACATGAGGATATTAGCAGTGGTCTAGAGACAGACTAATCAATGATTAACATGAGGAATATAGCAGTGGTCGAGGACAGACTAATACAATGTTAACATGAGGAACATAGCAGTGGTCTAGAGGACAGACTAATACAATGTTACATGAGGGAATATAGCAGTGGGCTAGGGACAGACTAATACAATGTTAACGATGAGGAACATAGCAGTGCTCTAGAGACAACTAATACAATGTTATCATGAGGAACATAGCAGTGTCTAGGGACAACTAATACAATGTTATCATGAGAATATAGCAGTTCTAGGGACAGACTAATACACATGTTAACATGAGGAACATAGCAGTGGTCGAGGACAGACTAATACAATGTTTAACATGAGGAATATAGCGTGTCTAGGGACAGACTAATACAATGTTATCATGAGGAATATAGCATGTGCTAGGACAGACTAATACAATGTTAACATATGAGAACATAGCAGTGGTCTAGGACAGACTAATACAATGTTATCATGAGGAAATAGCAGTGGTCTTAGGGGCAGACTAATACAATGTTATACATGAAGGGAATATAGCAGTGGTCTAGGGACAGACTAATACAATGTTATCATGAGGAACATAGCAGTGGTCTAGAGACAGACTGAATACAATGTTAACATTGAGGAAATATAAGCAGTGGTCTAGGACAGACTAAACAATGTTATCATGAGAATATAAGCAGTGTTCGGGGGAGGCAGACTTAATACAAGGTTA
>NW_019943179.1:213978-225707 GCF_002910315.2 Salvelinus sp. IW2-2015 | reverse complement strand
GCACACAATGATGTGCTGCTAACCAAACCAATCTATAGACTAGGAGAACACAGAGCACACAATGATGTGCTGCTAGGACCAAACCAATATATTAGGACTGGAGAATACATAACACACAATGATGTGCTGCTAGACCAAACCAAATCTATAGACTGAGAGAATACAGCATAACACAATGATGTGCTGCTAGAACCAAACAATCTATAGACTGGAGAATACAGAGCCACCACAATGATGTGCTGCTAGACCAAACCAATCTTAGACTGGAGAATACAAGAACACACAATGATATGCTGCTAGACCAAAACCGAATCGATAGACTGGAGAAATCAGCATACACAATGATGTGCTGCTTAGGACCAAACCAATCTATAGACTGGAGAATACAGCATACACAATGATGTGCTGGCTAGACCCAACCAATCTATAACTGGAGAATACAGCATACACAATGATGTGCTACTTAGACCAAACCAATCTATAGACTGGAGATAACAGGCATACACATGATGTGCTGCTAGACCAAACCAATCTATTAACTGGAGATACAGCTTACACAATGATATGCCTGCTAGACCAAACCAATCTATAGACTGGAGAATACAGCATTACACAATGATATGCTGCTAGACCAAACAATCTATAGATGGATAACAGCATACACAAATTGATATGCTGCTAGACCAAACAATCTATAGACTGGATAAATACAGCATACACAATTGATGTGCTGCTAGACCAAACCAGTTATAGATGCGGAGAATACAGCATACACAAATGATTGGTGCTGCTTAGACCAAACCAATCTATAGACTGGAGAACACACAATGATATGCTGCTAGGACCCAAACCATCTATTAGACTGGAGAATACAGGAACACACAATGATATGCTGCTGGACCAACCAATCTTATAGACTGGAGAATACAGAACACAACAATGATATGCTGCTAGACCAAACCAATCTTATAGACTGGAGAATACAAACACACAATGATATGCTGCTAGACCAAACCAATCTTATAGACTGAGAAATTTACCAGCATACACAATATGTTGCTGCTAGACCAAACCCAATCTATAGCTGGAGAATACAGCATTACACAATGGATGTGCTGGCTTGACCAAACCAATCTATGACTGGAGAATACAGAGCACACAAATGCTGTGCCTGCTAGACCAATAACCAATCTATAGACTGGAGAATCACCCAGAATTACAGAATGATTGCTTGCTAGACCAAACCAATCTATAGACTGGAGAACACACAATATGTGCTGCTAGACCAAACAATCTATAGGACTTGGAGAATACACAATGATGTGCTGCTAGACCAAACCAATCTATAGACTGGAGAATACAGCATACACCAATGATATGCTGCTAGACCAACCAATCTATAGACGGAGAATACACAATGATGTGCTGCTAGACCAAACAATCGTATAGACTGGAGAATACACAATTGATGTGCTGCAGACCAAACATCATAGACTGGAGAATACACAATGATGTGCTGCTAGACCAAACAATCTATAACTTGGAGAATACGCATACACAATGATGTGCTGCTAGACCAAACCAATCGTATTGACTGGAGAATACAGAACACACCAATGATTGCTGCTAGACCAAACCCAATCTATAGACTGGAGAATACATAACACACAATGATGTTGCTGCTAGACCAAACCAATCTATAGACTGGAGAACACACAATGATGTGCTGCTAGACCAAACCAATCTTATAGACTGGAGAATACAGAAACACACAATGATATTGCTTGCTAGACCAAACCAATCTATGACTGGAGAATACACAATGATGTTGCTGCTAGACCAAACCATCTAAGACTGGAGAATAAACAGAACACACAATAGTGCTGCTAGACCAAACCAACGATAAGACCCGGAGGAATTACGAGAACGACACAATGATGTGCTGCTAGACCAAACAATGCTATAGACTGGAGAACACACAATGATTGCTGCTAGACAAAACCAATCTATAGACTGCGAGAACACACAATGATGTGCTGCAGACCAAACCAATCTATAGACTGGAGGAATACAGAACACAACAAATATGTGCTGCTAGTGACCAAACCCAATCCATAGGACGGAGAATACAGAACACAACATGATGTGCTGCTGACCAAACGAATCTATAGACTGGAGAATTACACAATGGGATGTGCTGCCTAGACAAACCAATCTATAGCCAGACCAATCTATGGTTAGACGTCTAGGAATATAAACTGTCCCTCTCAACACCTGGCAGAAGTTCAAGGCCGACCACAGTACTGCAGGCAGACATGGTTGACCAGGATCCACCATTTATAGTTTTAATGTGGAGAATGACAGTCTTCATGTAAATAAATACCAATGTTGTGAAGACATCATGGAACCAATCAATATTCTAATACACCAGATGTATGTCCTTAACCGATTTGATTTAAATCGCACATTTAGAAGTTCTGAGGATAATTTAGTTGCTGAAGACGCCTGCGTACCCTTGATCGGTCTTGCACTTGAGTCAGTTAGAGGGGCAGCACTGAGTCAGCCTGCAGTACCCTGATTCGGTCTTCAACTTTGAGTCATTAGAGGGGGCAGCACTGAGCCAAGCCTGCAGTACCCTGATCGGGCTTTCAACTTGAGGTCAGTTAGAGGGGCAGCACTAGCCAGTCTGCAGTACCCTGAATCGCGTCTTTCAACTTGAGTCAGTTAGAGGGGGGCAGCACTGAGCCAGCCGCAGTTACCCTATCGGGTCTTCAACTTGAGGTCAGTTAGAGGGGCAGCACTGAGTCAGCCTGCAGTACCCTGATCGGCTTCAACTTGAGTCAGTTAGAGGGGGCAGCACTGGCCAAGCCTGCAGTACCCTGATCGGTCTTCAACTTGAGTCAGTTAGAGGGGCAGCACTGAAGCCAGCCTTGCAGTGACCCTGATCGTCTTCAACTTGAGTCATTAGAGGGCAGCGACTGAATCCAGCCTGCAGTACCCTGATTCGGTCTTCAACTTGAGTTCAGTTAGAGGGGGCCAGCACTGAAGCAGCCTGCAGTACCCTGATCGGGCTTCAACTTGAGTCAGTTAGAGGGGGCAAGACTGAGTCAGGCCTGCAGTACCCGTGATCGGTCTTCAACTTAGTTCAGTTAGAGGCAGCACTGATCAGCCTAGCAGTACCCTGATCGGTCTTCAACTTGAGTCAGTTAGAGGGGGCAGCACTGAGCCAGCCTGCAGTACCTGATCGGTCTTCAATTGAGTCAGTAGAGGGCAGCACTGAGCCAGCCTGCCAGTCCTGATCGGTCTTCAACTTGAGTCAGTTAGAGGGGCGCACTGAGCCAGCCTGCAGTTACCCTGATTCGGTCTTCAACTTGAGTCAGTTAGAGGGGGCAGCACGGAGCCAGCCTGCAGTACCCTGATCGGTTCTTCAACTTGAGTAGTTTAAGAGGGGGGCAGCACTGAGCCGACCTGCAGTACCCTGATCGGTCTTCAACTTGAGTCAGTAAGGGGCAGCACTGACATCAGCCTGCAGTACCCTGATCGTCTTCAACTTTGAGTCAGTAGCGGCCCTAAGCAGTGGGACATGTCCCAAACAATTAGAAGTTAGGCAGCCTAGTCAGCCTCAAGTTACCCTGATCGTCTTCAACTTTGAGCTCAGTTAGAGGGGCGCAGCCACTGAGCACAGCCTGCAGTACCCTGATCGGTCTTCAACTTGAGGTCAGTTAGAGGGGGCAGCCAATGAGTCAGCCTGCGGAATGACTCCCTGGAGAAAGCACAAACCTCGCTATGATATGTCTCCATGACACGCCGTCATAATCGACTTCATTGGTTTCAAGTGTTACCGATAGCGATTATTGTTGGCGGTTCTAAGGAGAATCATCGGCCACAGTCTCACATATGGAATGAATGTTGTCCCAGTGATCGAGGACTTTGTTCCATTCATCCATTACGTTGAAGTCGGAAGTTTACATACACCTTAGCCAAATACATTGTAAACTCAGTTTTTCCACAATTTCGACGTTAATCCTGTAAAATTCCCTGGCTTTAGGGCCAGTTAGGATCACCAACTTTATTTTAAGAATGTTAAAATGTCAGAATAATGAAGAGAGAATGATTTATGTCAGCTTTGAATTTATTCATCACTTCCCAGTGGGTCCAGAAGTTTACATACACTTAATTAGTATTTTGGGTAGCATTGCCTTAAATTGTTTAACTGGGTTCAAACCATTTTGGGTAGCCTTCCACCAAGCTTTCCACTATAAGTTGGGTTGAATTTGCCCACTTCCTCCTGACAGACGCTGGTTAACATGAGTCATTCGTTTATAGGCCTCCTTGCTCGCCACATGCTTTTTCAGTTCTGCCCACAAATTTTCTATAGGATCGAGTCAGGGCTTTGTGTGATGGCCGACTCCATACTGCCTTTGTTGTCCTTAAGCCATTTTGCCCACAACTTTGGGAGTATGCTTAGGGTCAGTGTCCATTTGGAAGACCCATTTGCGGAACCAAGCTTTCAACTTCCTGACGAGATGTCTTGAATGTTGCTTCAATTAGATCACATTAAACTTTCCATCCTCCTGATGCCAATCTATTTTGTGACGTGCACCAGTCCCTCCTGCAGCAAATCACCCCACAACATGATGCTCCACCCCCGTGCTTCAGTGTTGGATGGTGTTCTTCGCTTGCAAGCCTCCCCCTTTTCTTCCAAACATAACGATGGTCATTATGGCCAAACGTTCTATTTTGTTTCATCAGACCAGAGGACATTTCTCAAAAAAATACATTTTTTCCCCATGTGCAGTTGCCAAACCGTAGTCTGGCTTTTTTATGGGTTTTGAAGCGTGGCTTCTTCCTTGCTGAGCGGCCTTTCAGGTTATTCGATATAGGGACTCGTTTTACTGTATAGATATACCCGTTTTAGATCTTCACAAGGTCCTTTGCTGTTGTTCTGGATTTGATTTGCACTTTTCACACAAGATACATTCATCTTTAGGAGACAGAACGCGTCTCCTTCCTGAGCGTATGACGGCTGCGTGGTCCCATGGTGTTTTACTTGGTACTTATTGTTTGTACAGATGAACGTGGTACCTTCAGGGCGTTTGGAAATTGCTCCCAAGGATGAAACAGACTTGTGGAGGTCTCAATTTTTTCTGAGGTCTTGGCTGATTTCTTTTGATTTTCCCATGATGTCAAGCAAAGAGGCACTGGTTTGAAGGTAGGCCTTGAAATACATCCAAGGTACACCTCCAATTAACTAAATGATGTCAATTGCCTATCAGAATCTCTAAAGCCATGACACAATTTTCTGGAATTTTTCAAGCTGTTTAAAGGCACAGTCAACTTAGTGTATGTAAACTGACCCACTGGAATTGTGACACAGTGAATTATAAGTGAAATAATCTGTTTGTAAACAATTGTTTGGAAAAATTACTTGTGTCATCACAAAGTAGATGTCCCTAACCACTTGCCAAAACTATAGTTTGTTATCAAGAAATGTGTGGAGTGGTTGAAAAACGAGTTTTAATGACTCCAACCTCAGTGTATATAAACTTCCTTACTTCACAGTAAAATTTATGGACCAAACTCCAGGACAGGTTAGCCTTTTCATTCTATGCTTATCATTCTGTGTCAGTGATTTATTCAATGAAAACAGAAGTCAGCTGTGTAACTGTCACATTCCTGTGTCTTATTGTAAATCTAATGTACATCCACCGTAATTCCTGTCACTTATTGTAAATCTAAATGTACAATCCACCGTAATTCCTGTGTTTTATTGTAAATATAATGTACACCCACCGTAATTCCTGTCACTTATGTAAATATATAGTACATCCACCCTAATTCCTGTCACTTATTGTAAATTAATGTACATCCACCGTATTTCCTGTCACTTATTGTAAATATAATGTACATCCACCTAATTCCTGTGTCTTATTGTAAATATAATGTACATCCACCGTAATTCCTGTGTCTTATTGTAAATATAAATGTACATCCACCGTAATTCCTGTCCTATTGTAAATATAATGTACATCCACCATAATCCTGTCACTTATTGTAAATTAATGTACATCCACCTAATTCCTGTCACTTATTGTAAATATAATGTACATCCACCGATAATTCCTGTCACTTATTGTAAATCAAATGTACATCCACCGTAATTCCTGTTCATTATTGTAATATAATGTACATCCACCATAATTCCTGTGTCTTATGTAAATATAATGTACATCCATGTCATTTTCATTTTTAATATAATATCCTTATAATATCCTAATATCCTATATAAGATAACATTTCTTAATAGGCCACTATTTATAGTGCCAACTAAACAGCAGCTAGCAATTTCAGTGTAATTGATGGGAGAGGAATTCCACAGGGTTATGCTAGGTCTCTACCCAAAAAGAAGACTTCATTCACAGTGACCTAATAGTGAGCAGAATTACCATAAAAGGACTAACGTCTTCTGATCAGATGGCAAAAGAAGTCACACCCTCTCAGACTGAAACGTGTTCCAACTGGCACCCTATCCCTATATAGTGGTCCAAAGTAGTGCACTATAAAGGGAAAGGGAACCGTTTGGGACGGAGATTCTCCTAAACAGTGGAAGGATTGTTAAAGGGGCAAATGATATCATCATCTGTAGCTGTCCGTCTTGGAATCCATGATGCTAGTAGGATGTCTTCAGGGCCAATGTCTAGTCAATGGCCTATTCTTGTTTTGAAAATTCAGTCCTTCTGGTCTACTCTCCTCGGCCTCTTCTCTCCTCTCCTCTCCTCGTCTCCTCACCGTCCTCTCTCTCCTCGTCATTCTCCTCGGTCCTCCAGTCTCTCTCTCCATCTCTCTCGCCTCTCTATCGGCTCGCTCCTCGGTCCTCCTCTCCTCGGTTCTCCTCTCTATGTCCTCCTCTCTCCTTGTCCTCCTCTCTCTCTGTCCTCTCTTCTGTCCTCTCTTCTGTCCTCTCTTCTTGTCCTCCTCTTCCTTGGGAAGGAAGGCGGAGAAGGACTCAGGAGTTGAGCCAATCCAATTGAGAATAGGCCATATTGTTCGAGTTATCGCCAGAGGATATCCTGGGCTAAGTCCAGAGCACACACTAACATTCTAGTCTTCTATGTCTCTGCCCTCACACCCTTCGTCTATGCCCTCACGCCCTTCTAGTCATTCTATGTCTATGCCCTCACGCCTTCTAGTCATTCTATGTCATTGCCCTCACGCCCTTTAGTCAGTTCTATGTCTATGCCCTCACGCCCTTTAGTCATTCTATGTCTCTCCTCAGCCCTTCTAGTCATTCTATGTCTATGCCTCAAGCCCTTCTAGTCATTCTATGTCTAGCCTTCAAGCCTTCTAGTCATTCTATGTGCTATTGCCTGTCACGCCCTTCTAGTCATTCTAATGTCTATGCCTCACGCCCTTCTAGTCATTTCTATGTCTCTGCCCTCACGCCTTCTAGTCATCTATGTCTATGCTCTCAAGCCCTTCTAGTCATTCTATGTTAGCCCTCAAGCCCTTCTAAGTCATTCTATGTCTATGCCCTCATGCCCTCTAGTCATTCTATGTCTATGCCCTCACGCCCTTCTTAGTCATTCTATGTCTATGCCCTCAAGCCCTTCTAGTCATTCTTATGTCTTATGCCCTCAAGCCCTTCTAGTCATTCTATGTCTATGCCTCAAGCCCTTCTAGTCATTCTATGTCTATGCCCTCCAAGCCCTTCTAGTCATTCTAGTCTATGCCCTTCAAGCCCTTCGTTAGTCATCTATGTCTATGCCCCTCAAGCCCTGCCCTTCTAGTCATTCTATGTCTATGCCCTCAAGCCCTTCTAGTCATTCTATGTCTATGCCTTCAAGCCCTTCTAGTCATTATATGTCTATGCCCTCAAGCCCTTCTAGTCATTCTATGTCTATGCCCTTCTAGTCATTCTATGTCTATGCCCTTCTAGTCATTCTATGTCTATGCCCTCATGGTGTTGGAGATCTGAGGGAAGACAGACCAGACAGTATTGTTATTGGAGGTTATCTAGCTACTCTGCTCTAGTCTCCCCCTCAACTTAGTGCTGCCGTCCACAGCAGTGTGAATATCCAGGCAAGCTGTCACTGTGGCTATGTCCACAATGGCACCCTATTCCCCATGGGCCCTGGTCAAAAGTAGTGCACGRTATAGGGAATAGGGAGCCATTTGGGATAAACCTTACAGGAAATAGATGGACATCCTTCACTTCCTCCCCGATACAGCAGCAGCTTGTTTTTTTGACTGTTACAATTATCTTCTTTGTAAATAATTATTCTCATGTATGTAAAAGGGAAATATTAGGTTTTTGAGTCATATTTAATGCATTGGGCACTGAGGCTGCACACATTCAGCCTTCATTGTTTTGAGAAGGAATTTACGTAACTCTCGCTCACAATTTAAAAGCTTGATAGTTTATTTATACAACCATTAAAAAACATTGTCATTGTTTTCCCAGCTAGTTATCCCATATAAGGAATGATATCTTTAACTGAAGGAAGGATGGCTGCATTTTGAATTCCCCACAACATGGTTGGAATACCTTGGTTAGATGCCAGAGAACGATCAAACACTGACACACACACACACACACACACAGCACGCCACACACACACGGACACACACACACCACACACACACACAACACACCACCACACCACACACACACACACACCACACACACACACACACACACACACACACACACACACACACACACACCAACACACGACCTCCGCTCCCAGAGACTCAAACGCCCGCAGCTGATTTGTCTTACTATTTCTCTGTTGTCTCGAGATGTTATGTGATCAGGTCCAACAGTTCCTCCAGGACAGAAATGAGCTTTCTGGACAACCGAACATCACTAACCTTGATTTTGAATGTACGATTTATCCTGCTCAAACCAGGCCCTAATCCTCCAGAGACTCGGAAAAGGAAAAGTGACTGTATAAGAGAGGCCACGTGTGGGCCTTTGACGAAACCGTCGGCTAATAAATACGCCGCTCCTTACCGTCCGTTCTATTGGCCGAACGTACAATCACTGGAGAACAAACAATGGACAAGCTTTGTTTAGAGACTATCAACGGGAACTGAAGAAATATAATATCCTGATGTTTCTCGGAGACATGGCTGAACAAGAACATGGTGGTATGAATCAAGCCGGTAAGGTTAGATGGGAGTGGGGGTGGTGTTCTCTTAACAACAGCTGGTTGCTCGCTATATATTAAGGAGAAGTCTCGAGGTCTGCTCACCTGAGGTAGAATATCTCATGATAAGCTGTGGACCACACTTTTTACCAGAGAGTTTGCATCTATATTTTTCGTAGCTGTCTATTTACCACCACAAACCATGCTGGCCTTATTCAGCTCGTTGAGTGCGGTCTTAAAGCCATAAGCAAACAGGAAGGACGCTCATCCAGATGGGCTCCTAGTGGCCCAGTGATTTTCAAGCAGGGAAACTGAAATCTGTTTTACCTCATTTCTACCAGCATGTCACCTGTGCAACTAGAGGAGAACAAATTCTAGATGACCTTTACTTCACACACACCACGGAGACGCTACGAAAGCTCCTCCCTCGCGCTACAATCTGACCATAACTCTGTCCTCGCTGATTTCTGACCTACAAGCAAAAAAACACTCAAACAGGAAGTACCGTGACGCACCGTTACGGAAGTTGGTCCGATGAAGCGGGTTGCTAAGGCTACAGGACTGTTTATCGGTAGCACAGACTGGAATGATGTTCCGCGGGATTCAATCTGATAACATGGAGGAGTTTACTATGTCAGTTCACCGGCTTCAATAATACGCTGCATCGACTGTCGTCCCCACATGGCGCGTACGTACATACAGTGCCTTCAGAAAGTATTCACACCCCTTGACTTTTACCACATTTTGTTGTGTTACGGCCTGAATTTAAAATGGATTAAATTGAGATTTTGGTGTCACTGATGACACTACACACTATACCCCATATGTCAAAGTGGGGAATTATGTTTTTAGAAATGTTTACAAAAATGAAAAGCATAAATAAGTTCAGGAGTAAAAATGTGCTTAACAAGTTACATAAGTTGCATGGATTCACCCTGTGTGCTTTAATAGTGTTTAACAATCTTTTTAAATKACTATCTCATCTCTGGACCCCGCACATACAGATMATTGTAAGATCCCTCAGTTGAGCAGTGAATTTCAAACACAGATTTAATGACAAAGACCAGGGAGGTTTTCCAATGGTTCGCAAAGAAAGGCAACTATTGGAAGATGGGTAAAAATAAAGAAAGTAGACATTTAATATCCCTTTGAGCATGGTGGTTATTAATTACACTATGGTTGATGTATCAATACAGCCAGTCACTACAAAGATACAGGTGTCCTTCCTAACTCAGTTGCTGGAGAGGAAGAAAACCACTCAGGTATTTCACCATGAGGCCAATGGTGACTTTAAAACAGTTACAGAGTTTAATGGCTATAATAGGAGATAATTGAGGATGGATCAACAACATTGTAGTAACTCCATTATACTATTATAAATGACAGAGTGAAAAGAAGGAATCCTGTACAAAATATAATTATTCCAAAACATGCATCCTGTTTGCAATAAGGCACTAAGGAATACAGCTAGAAATATGGCAAAGAAATTAACTTTATGTCCTGAATACAAAGCGTTATGTTTGGGCCAAATCCAACACGTCACTGAGTACYACTCCATATATTCAAACGTGGTGGTGGCTGCATCATGTTATGGGTATGCTTGTCATTGGTAAGAACTAGGATGTTTTAGGACAAAAATATACAGACTAGAGCTAAGCACAGGCACAATCCTAGAGGAAAACCTGGTTCAGTCTGTTTTGACACTGAGGAAGACAAATTCACCTTTCAGCTGTACAATAACCTAAAATACAATGCCAAATATTCACTGGAGTTGCCWMMCAAGACGACATTGAATGTTCCTGAGTGGCCTAGTTACAGTTTTGACTTATTTCGGTTTGTAAATCTATAGCAAGAGTTGAAAATGGCTGTCTATCAATGATCAACAACCAATTTGAAAGAATAATGAGCAAATATTGTAAAATCCAGGTGTGCAAAACTCTTAGACTTACCCAGATAGACTCACAGCTGTGTTTTATATTCCATGATTTTTTGTGTAATTTCTCTTCCATATTAGAGTATTTTGTGTAGATTGTTTGACCAAAAAATTACAATAAAATCCATTTTAATCCCACTTTGTAACAACAAAATGTGGAAAAAGTCAAGGGGTGTGAATACTTGCTGAAAGCACTGTATACCAACCAGAAGCCATGGATTACAGGCAACATCCGCACTGAGCTAAAGGCTAGAGCTGCCGTCTTTAAGGAGCGGGACACTAATCCGGACACTTATAAGAAATCCCGCTATGACCTCAGACGAATCATCAAACAGGCAAAGCGTCAATACAGGACTGAGATAGAATTATACTACGCCGGTTCTGACGCTCATCGGATGTGACAGGGCTTGCAAACGATCATGGATTACAAAGGGAAACCCAGCCGCGAGCTGCCCAGTGATGCGAGCCTACCAGACGCGCTAAATGCCTTCTATGCTCGCTTCGAGGTAAGCAAAACTGATCCATGCATGAGAGCACCAGCTGTTCCGGACGACTGTGTGATCATGCTCTCCGTAACCAATGTGAGTAATACCTTTGAACAGGTGAACATTCACAGATTGATTACCAGGACACATACTCAGAACATG
>NW_019943179.1:212645-213683 GCF_002910315.2 Salvelinus sp. IW2-2015 | reverse complement strand
CCTTTTGCAATCGCATCTGTAGCCATGAAATGCTTTGAATGGCTGGTCATGGCTCACATCAACCCCATCATCCCAGACACGCTGGACCCACTCCAATTCGCATACCACCCCAACAGATCCACAGATGACGCAATCTCTATTGCACTCCACACTGCCCTTTCCCACCTGGACAAAAGGAACACCTATGTGAGAATGCTGTTCATTGACTACAGCTCAGCGTTCAACACCATAGTGCCCTCAAAGCTCATCGCTAAGCAAAGGACCCTGGGWCTAAACACCTCTCTCTGCAACTGGATCCTGGACTTCCTGACGGGCCATCCCCAGTTGGTGAGGGTAGGTAACAACACATCCGCCACGCTGACCCTCAACATAGGGGCCCCTCAGGGGTGTGTACTTAGTCCCCTCCTGTACTCACTGTTTGACCACGACAGCGTAGCCACGCATGACCCCAAACCCAATCATTAAATTTGCTGATGATCACAGCGGTGGTAGGCCTGAGCACCGACGACGATGACACAGCCTTTAGCAGCGTTTCTCAAACTTGGTCCTGGGGACCCCAAGAGGTGCATGTTTTTTTTTTCTTATTATTTTCCCCAGCTGATTCATATAATGACCTCATCACCTGAGACAGCCTATAGGGATGAAGTCAGAGACCTGGCAGCGTGGTGCCAGGACAACAACAATTTCTCCCTTAGGAGCTGATCGTGGACTACAGGAAACGGAGGGCCGGGGCACACCCCCTATTTACATTGTCGGGTTGAGAGCTTCRCCACTTGTTATGGCGACTACAAGGCACTACACAGGGTAGTGCGTACGGCCCTGTACATCAATGGAGCCGAGCTYCCTGTCATCCAGGACCTCTATACCAGGCGGTGTTAAAGGAAAGCCCTAAAAACGGTCAAAAAGACTCCAGCCACCTAAGTCATAGACTCTGCTACTGCCAAGCAAGCGGTACCGACACACCGAGTCTGGAACCAACAGGACCCTGAACAGCTTCTACCCCCAAGTACCGTACTGATAATGATAAACTAGGTTATT
>NW_019943179.1:201181-211486 GCF_002910315.2 Salvelinus sp. IW2-2015 | reverse complement strand
TACCCTGTGTATATAACCTAGTTATCATTACTCAGTACTGGTACCCTGTGTATATAACCTAGTTATCATTACTCAGTACTGGTACTCTGTGTATAACGCCTAGTTATCATTACTCATTGTGTATTTTATATTACGTGTTTTATTTTTCTAATTATTTCTCTATTTTCTTTCTCTCTGTATTGTTGGGATGGTCCCGTCAGGAAGCATTTCACTGTTAGTCCACAACCTGTTGATTACCAAACATGTGAGGAATAAACTGTGATTTGATTTTGTTTCTTTGGTGTAATAATGAACCGAGAATAAATGCTCCTTAACGGTCTTGCTGCAACCCTTCCTCTCCTTACCTGTGAAAAACAGATTTTGAATACAATCACTGTCCTAAACTCTTGTTGAATACAGTAGGCTACACAGTCTTTCATTGTTTGTTTGCTGTTCTCCTCACCTCTGTCTGCACAGTAGTAACACAGCCTGCTGTGAAAGGAACTCTGCCTCTTTAAACACAGACCAGTCTGTAGCCTGCGCTTAATCTGTGACATCACTTTCCCGAACATTCACCCGCTTGGAAGTTTGTCCATATATGGAAGAGCGTTCCAGTTTCATGTAGCCAATAAGAACTACGCAAGACTGACCTGGGCTACCCCGTTGTAGGCTATTCAGTTTAGTTTTCCCCCTGCGGAGAGGGAGCGAGGSCTTCACGCAGCGAGTAGTTCCAGTATGTGGTTTTACCTTACAAGGTAGAGAGACCGTGGCCACGGCAACACGGCTCTGTGTGTTTAGATGACAGGGTTGAAGCMGTCCGATGGCGCATCACCTCGCACAGGCCAGCTCAGCCAACCTTCTTGATAATCTTGGGGACAAAATAAACATGGAATCTGAGCTGCGATGAATGACGAGTTTTCAAGAGTCACGAGCAGGAAACTCGGTTGTTATGTGAAAAAATAAATAATCAAAAGTACAAAATTATGTAACACATGGTAACTTTTATAACTACCGGTAAAATATTAACAAAATTAAAAACTTTACAACTCATTGGAATKGTCTTGAATTTGCTTCAGCCATTTGTTGGAGCCATTGCGTAAAAGCGCGTGRAATTGTAGGCTCCATTGATTTGTAATTAATGGACAATTAAGCCTTTTTACAGACTCCATGTCTGTCACATTAACGTTATTATGTAGCTATCAGYGTTAAATAATAATCATTCGTAGTCTTTAACCTCAGTCATTAATGACCGGGAAGGGCATTGTCGCTTTATGGAAATGTGTTAACAAGTTGCCATAAGATGGCGTGTGTCAGTGGAGGCTACTGACGGGAGGACAGCTCATAACGGTGACTGGAACGGAGCAAATGGAATGCCATCAAATACATGGAAACCATGGAAACCACGCRTTAGATGTATTTGTGTGTCAACAAGTGGCCTTAGAAGACGCGACTCATATCCGTCTATCCTTACTATAAATGACCATCATGGGGGGTTGTGGTCTCCTCTTCCAGGTGGTTAAGTGCGGCTTCTGAAAATAACCTGCAGCTATAGGCTATAYTGTTCGGACGACGTACGCTTTTTGGCGTAGCCTACACTGAAATGGTAAATTACCGCAATACAGGTGCTAATGTTTGCGAACATTACGAATTTAGGTCTTTAAATGACATTGTTTCAAACAAAATTAAACACTTTGACAGATTAGWATGTATCCAATCCAAGTCCCCGTATGTCCAGAGCAGACAACCTATACTAATACAATCAGCGTACAATAAGTAGTTGCACTGACAGCTGCTACAGCCAATTATGTGTGCCTGGTCGATAGTGGGAGGGCCTTTACAACTCCCCTGTATCCAATCACGTTGTATATTTTCGCCATTGAAGTAAAAAAAAATCTTCACAGCAAGATTTTGCTTCTGTCCGCAGCATCGCTCAAGGATCTGCCTACTTTAGAATAGTGCTGTAGCTCGGAGGTTGAAACAAATTGAAAGAAAAAGAAAGGCGACGGATTTGTGCTTTAGCAGCAGAGCGAGAGAGCGAGAGAGAGAGAAGAGAGAGAGAGAGAGAGAGAGAGAGAGAGGGAAAAGAAGAGTCAGCGAGAGAGATATAGTGAAGCCGGGACGCACCGTTAATTTAATTCACACCGTCTTGATCGTGTGCGAGTGCGGGAGACGGTCGGTAACGTATTGTTGCACAACCTCCGGTCCACCACCGAGTGAGTCCGGGGAGCGTGAAGAAGTATAATTCATGCCTACTTTCGACATGGATCCCTATGATGGAGATGAAAATAATTACATGCCTCAGGAAGATGACTGGGACCGGGATATGCTGTTGGACCCGCGTGGGAGAAGCAGCAAAGAAAGGTGAATACAGTTTATATATATATATAGTGATCTAGCTTCCTCTTTCCTGGTGTGGTGCAGCAGTGAGATGAGAGGGGGAGAGGACGTATGAGCGCGCAGCAGGAAACCTGTAGCTATTTTGAAATTGATCTGGTCTTGGGAAATGGGAAGAAACTAAACGTTTGTGTATTATTGACATCAGGGGGGTTTTGTAACGATTTTTTTTTACACGGCATTTATTTAGCTCTGAGTTAGATAGGCTAACCAATGTGTCAACTGTCATATGCAAATTCGCCATAACTTTTGAGTGCCTAATGGTTTGAGTAGCCTAAACATTACATTAAGGATTTAGCTAGTTCTATTCTAACGTGTAAGCAGCGCCGCCCGGCTGTAGTTGAAGCAGCATAGTGTCTGCTGTAGCCCCCGACGAATGGCCTAATCTCCCGTTCACCCATCCCTGCTACAAATAAAGAAGAAGATTACTACTGGAAATAGTCGCCCCACCTCGCAGAGCAACAGATGTCAGACATGTGTTCCTACTGCTGTATCAATGCTCCTCTCCCTCGCTTTCCTTCTCATCTCCTCTTCCTCCCCCCTTTCCTCATCCTCTCCTTCCCCTTCTCCTCTTCCTCCTCTCCTCTCCCCTTTCCTCATCCCCCTCCCTTCCTCATCCTCTCCCCCCTTTCCTCTCATCTCTCTCTCGCCCCTCCACTTCCCTTCCTTACCTCATCTCCTCTCTCTCCCCTCCACTTCCTCCCTTACCTCACTCCCTTTCCTTCCTTCCTTCCTCTCCCCTTCCTTTCTCCCTCCCCTCTCCCTTCTCTCCTTTCCTCTCTCCTATTGTAGGTGTCCCTATCTACCTCAGTTCCCCTCTCCTCCTATTGTAGGTGTCCCTATCTACCTCAGTTCTCTCTCCCTCCTCCAATTGTAGGTGTCCCTATCTACCTCAGTTCTCTCTCCTCCTCTATTGTAGGTGTCCCTATCTACCTCAGTTCTCCCTCCTCCTCCATTGTAGGTGTCCCTATCTACCTCAGTTCTCCTCTCCTCTCCTATTTAGGTGTCCCTATCTAGCTCAGTCTCCTCTCCTCCTCCTATTGTAGGTGTCCCTATCTACCTCAGTTTCTCCTCTCCTCCTCCTATTGTAGGTGTCCTATCTTACCTCAGTTCTCCTCCCTCTCTATTGTAGGTGTCCCTATCTACCTCAGTTCTCCTCTCCTCCTCCTATTGTAGGTGTCCCTATCTACCTCAGTTCTCCTCTCCTCCTCCTATTGTAGGTGTCCTATCTACCTCAGTTCTCCTCTCTCCTCCTATTGTAGTGTCCCTATCTACCTCAGTTTCCTCTCCTCCTCCTATTTAGGTGTCCCTATCTACCTCAGTCTCTCTCTCCTCCTATTGTAGGTGTCCCTATCTACCTCAGTTCTCCTCTCCTCCTCCTATTGTAGGTGTCCCTACTTACCTCAGTTTCCTCCTCTCCTCCTCCATTGTAGGTGTCCCTATCTCCTCAGTTCTCCTCTCCTCCCTATTGTAGGTGTCCCTATCTACCTCAGTTCTCCTCTACTCCTCCCTATTATAGGTGTCCCTATCTACTCAGTTCTCCTCTCTCCTCCATTGTAGGTGTCCCTATCTACTCTCAGTTCTCTCTCTCCTCCTATTGTAGGTGTCCTTATCACTCAGTTCTCCTCTCCTCCTCCTATTGTAGGTGTCCCTATCTACCTCAGTCTCCTCTCCTCCTCCTATTGTAAGGTGTCCCTATCTACCTCAGTTCTCCTCTCCTCCTCCTATTGTAGGTGTCCCTATACCTCATTTCTCCTCTATCCTCCTATTAGGTGTCCCTATTACCTCAGTTCTCCTCTCCTCCTCCTATTGTAGGTGTCCCTATCTACCTCAGTTCTCTCTCCTCCTCCTATTGTAGGTGTCCTATCTACCTCAGTTCTCCTCTCCTCCTCCTATTGTAGGTGTCCCTATCTACTCAGTTCTCCTCACTCTCTATGTAGCCTATCTCTCAGTCTCCTCCCCCCTATGTAGGTGTCCCTATCTACCTCAGTTCCCTCTCTCCTCCTATTAAGTGTCCATCTACCTCAGTTCCTCCTCCTACTATTGTAGGTGTCCCTATCTACCTCAGTTCTCCTCTCTCCCCTATTGTAGGTGTCCCTATCTACCTCAGTCCGTGAGAACAGTATTAGAAATTTGTATGAATTATCTAACTATCTTATCTATCTAATCTCTCTAAAAAAAGTGTTTTGGTTCAGATCAGAATAGAATGTATGGACAGTGTAGACTACACTGAGTTCCAATGGAATCATTCAAAATGAAAGTATTTAGAGAATGGCTGAAAACATTTGTGCCCGTGCTCGCTCTCTCTGTCTCTCTCTCTCTCTCTTCTCTCTCTCTCCTCTGTCTCTCGCTCTCTGTCCTCGTTCTCTGTCTCTTCTCTCTCTCTGTCCTCTCTCTTTCTCACTCTCTCTCTCTCTTCTCTCTCCTCTCTCTCTCTTCTCTTCTCTCTCTCGTCTCTCGCTCTCTCTTTCCTCTCTCTCTCTTCCTCGCTCTCTCTCACTTTCCTTTTTGCTTTGAGAAAATAGGGAAGAAAAGGCAGTGGAATCTGAGTAAGCGTTGTGGTTAGAAGGGTTGGGCTTGGATCGGAGCGAGTGTGCCCTAAAATGGTCATAATCGTCCCCCCTCTCTCGCAGCGCAGTATGGAAAAAGTTTTCTTTTTCTTTCTGCTTTGAAAGCTTGGCTTCCAGTTTCCTGAATTATGTTGTCATCGCCAGACGGCTACTGGTGTCGGTGAGAGGAGCACCGGGGCGGCTAGGTATGCGAGGTCAGGGGTTACACGTAATAATTACAGATGCAGGGAGCCAACAACTAGCACGAGCCTGCCTGCCTCTGCCTGCCTCTGCCTGCCTACCTACCTGCTGCCTACCTACCTGCCTCCTGCCCCTGCCTGCCTGCCCTGCCTGCCTGCCTGCCTGCCTACCTGCCTGCCCTGCCTGCCTGCCTGCCTCCTACTGCCCTACTCCTCCTCCTACTACCTACCTAACTGCCCTGCTACCTACTGCCTGCCTGCCTGCCTGCCTCCTACCTGCCTGCCTACCTACCTACCTGCCTACCTACCTGCCCTGCCTGCCTCCTGCCTACCTGCCTGCCTACCTACCTACCTGCCTGCTACCTACCTACTTCCTCTGCCTCCACCTGCCTGCCTGCCTGCCTACCTGCCTGCCTGCCTGCCTGCTACTCCCTGCCTCCTACCTACCTACCTACCACTACCTGCCTGCCTGCCTGCCTGCCTACCTGCCTGCCTACCTGCCTGCTGTCTACCTCCTGTCTACCTGCCTGCCTGCCTACCTGCCTGCCGCCTACCTGAGACATCACCTGGAGGCTCTGACTACGGCAGTTCCAGTAGTCGCCGGTGGTAATACCATGGAATGAATGACAATTCCGCTGGTCGTGCTTCAGAGCCCTCTCTCTCTTTGAATCATATGACCGTTTGTTTAGACTTCATTTTCCATGCAAGGAAAAGGGCCACTGACTAGACCAAGGTTTTGAAAAGACTGAGTGATGTTCATACTCTATGCCAAGGTAGTCTTAGATAGACAGCAGATACAGGAGAGGGGTAATATCAACTAGACCAAACAAGGTAGTCTTTAGATAGACAGCAGATACGTTCAGGAGAGGTGGTAGTATCACTAGACCAAAGAAGGTATTTCAGTAATGCATTATATCCATTTAATTGTAAGTATTATAGCCTCTGTAAGGTAAGATGTGCAGACAGAGAAACAGTAGGCCTGGACCCGTCCACAATATATAAACAATGAAACAAAGGTGCCCTGTGAGATTTCCCAAGGTGTGAGAGTAATTATACTTGAACAGATTACATTTTGTGTGGGGGGAGACCACTCGTGCATCAGCCCTCCTCAGTGACTGCTGTATGCCGGTCACACATAACAGGATCACATATTGTATCTGTTTCTGAATGTGGGACACAAAGAGACAGAAGTGTTTTTATTGTATGGAGCTCTGACTAGACAACAAAAATGATTATGGGATGGGAGCACGCTGACAGGGAGGGAGGGAGGGGGGAGGGAGGGAGCAGGGAGGGAGGAGGGAGGCAGGAGGAGGGAGGGAGATGGGGGAGGGAGGGGGCAGGGGAAGGGAGGAAGGGAGCAGGGAGAGGAGCATGGGGGGAGGGAGGGAAGCAGGGGGGAGGGAAGGAGGGAGCAGGGGGGAAGGGGAGGGAGCAGAGAGGGAGCAGGAGGGGAGGGACACCCACTAGCCTCACCACAGATAAACCCAGTGAATGAATCTGTTGTTGAATTTCATTATAAGAGTTTAGTGACCTTTTTCCTTCAGTGTCCCCCTAGTAGATCAATGGTAAGTACATCCCAAAGGCACTATTCCTATATAGGAGTCCGGCTCTGTCAAAAGTAGTGCACTATGTAGGGAATAGGGTGAATAGCATGCATTTGGGACACATCCCATTGGATGTTGCTTTTTCTGAGGGATATGTGTGGTTAGGAAATGTCCCTGCATGTCTTAACTTGACTGTCAGGTATACAGGCCGCTCTCCTTATCAGTGGAATCTGAATGACTCTCCCCTGCACCACTGCATAGCCAGGCGTGTCTTAGTGAAACGGGGACAGGTATGGAGACCTATTGCGTATATAGCATTCACTGTTGGGACTCCTCACAATACCGCAAGGAGACTGCGATTAGGTTCCCTTCCATCATGTAATAGATCATTAATTATGATTAATATCTGTCTCTCTACTCTCTCTCTCTCTCATCATTCAATTCAACAATTCAAGGGCTTTATTGGCATGGGAAACATGTGTTAACATTGCCAAGCAAGAGTGAGGTAGATATTATACAAAAGTGAAATAAACAATACAAATTAACAGTAAACATTACACATACAGAAGTTTCAAAACAATAAAGATATCTATACAGTGGTTGTAACAATGTACAAATGGTTAAGCACACAAGTTAAAAAAAATAAGCATAAATATTGGTTGTATTTACAATGGTGTTTGTTCTTCACTGGTTGCCCTTTTCTTGTGGCAACAGGTCACAAATCTTGCTGCTGTGATGGCACACTGTGGAATTTCTCCAGTAGATATGGGAGTTAATCAAAATGGATTTTTTCAAATTCTTTGTGATCTGTGAAATCTGAGGGAAATATGTGTCTCTAATATGGTCATACATTGGGCAGGAGGTTAGGAAGTGCAGCTCAGTTTCCACCTCATTTTGTGGGCAGTGGTGCACATAGCCTGTCTTCTCTTGAGAGCCATGTCGGCCTACCGGCGGCTTTCTCAATAGCAAGGCTATGCTCACTGAGTCTGTACATAGTCAAAAGCTTTCCTTAAGTTTGGGTCAGTCACAGTGGTCAGGTATTCGCCCCTGTGTACTCTCTGTTTAGGGCCAAATAACATCTAGTTTGCTCAGTTTTTTTTTGTAAATTTCTTTCCAATGTGTCAAGTAATTATCTTTTTGTTTTCTCATAGAATTGGTTGGATCTAATTGTGTTCCTATCCTGGGGCTCTGTGGGGTGTGTTTGGGTTTGTGAACAGAGCCCAGGACCAGCTTGCTTAGGGACTCTTCTCCAGGTTCATCTCTCTGTAGGTGATGGCTTTGTCTCTCCTGTCTCTGTCTCTCTCTCCCTCTCTCCCCCTCTCTCCTCTCCTCTCTCTGTTATAATCTCATCAATCTAGAATAGACTTTCGCTGTAGCCAGAGCTCAGAGATGTAGTGACTGACTCTGAATGCAGGTGTTTACTGACTGACTGCTGAGGGCTAATTTGTCCAGGCTTGTCCTTATAAGGAAACGACTGAGTTGTTGTACCTTCAATTTGCCCCTCCTCCCCCCCTCCAAGCCCCGCCCCTTCTCCCTCTGCAGCCTTGGCACCTCCTACATTCCCCAGCCCAACCTGTCTCCTTTGTGCTATGGGGAAGATAAGGTTTGAATTGATTCCACAATCCATTAAATTCCAGGATAAATGATTGTTCATGGCTGAGTCTGAGCCTGAAAGAGCAAGGCAAGATATCTGGTTGGGTTGATATAGAGAAGGCCTAGCACTCGTCTGACTGAAACAATTACAGTCATTTATACAGCGCATTTCAGACATGGTATGCAACGCAATGTGCTTTACAGGAGGAGAACAAACAAATAAAAAAACGATACAAATTAAAGCTGAAATATTTACTACTCAACAACAAACATAAGGTAAAAAACAAAAGAATGACAATACTGAACAACTAAAAAATACTGTAAGGAATAGCAAAGCTAAAAATATATGTTTTAAGATCTCTTTTAAATATGTCCACAGTTTTGGCCTCCCTCAGATTCTCTGGCAGGCTATTCCAGAGTAACTAAAATGTGCATTCTCTCGCTGTGCTTTGGCTCCAACAATAAGTACCTCGGCCTCGTCTTGATTTAGCCGGAGGAAGTTGTGAACCGTCCAAGTATTTAAATCACTAATACAGTCTAATAATTTATCCGTGGAGCTAAACATCCTCTGGTGACACAGAAATGTAAAGTCKGTATCGTCTGAGTAACAGTGAAAATCAGTGCTGTGCTTTTCGATAACGCTGCCAAGGGGTAACGTATATCAACTGGACATTACTGTGACGCCACATGTGATATGTATTTTCCATGAGTTATGTTCACCAAGGGTGACAGAAAACTCTCGACCGGTTAAATAGGTTCTAAACCAATTTAGAACTGGACCGGAGAGGCCAACCCACCTCTCCTGGACCTGAGAGACCAACCCACCTCTCCTGGACCGGAGAGGCCAACCAACCGCTCCTGGACCGGAGAGGCCAACCCACCTCTCCTGGACCGGAGAGGCCAACCCACCTCTCCTGGACCGGAGAGGCCAACCAACCGCTCCTGGACCTGAGAGACCAACCCACCTCTCCTGGACCGGAGAGGCCAACCCACCTCTCCTGGACCGGAGAGGCCAACCCACCTCTTTACTTGGAACCTTGGTTTATTATCTCGAAGGGGCTGTTCTTACTGGTACCTGGTTATTACCTTAAGGGGGCTTTCGTACTGGACGCCTGGGTTATGTACCAAGGGGGGGCCCCCCCCTTTTTTTTTCCTTTTTAACTGGACTTGGTTATTACCAATTGGGCTTTCTACTGGACCTGGTTATTACCAGGGGCCGTTCTAGCTGGACTGGTTATTACCAAGGGGCTTTCTACTGGACAGGTATTACCAAGGGGCTTTCTATCTGGACTGGTTATTACCAAGGGGCTTCTACTTGGAATGGTTATTACCAAGGGCTTTCTACTATGGACCTTGGTATTACAAGGGCTTTCATCTGGATACTGGTTCATACAAGGGCTTCTATCTGGGACCTTGGTTATTACAAGGGGCTTTTTACTGGACTGGTTTATTACCAGGGCTTTTCTACTGGACTGGTTTTTTACAATTGGGCTTCTATTTACTGGACCTGGTTATACCAAGGTGGCTTTCTATGGACTGGTTATTACGAAGGGCGTTTCTAATGGACCTGGTTATTACCAATGGCTTTCTTACTGATACCTGGTTATTACAAGGGCCTTTTTAGTACTGGAACTCTGGTTTATTACCAAGGGGCTTCTCTATGGACTCTGGTTATTATCCAAGGGCTTTCTACTGGCCTGGTTATTACAGGTGCTTTCTTGACCTGCTGGGTTATTACAAGGGGCTTTCTTATTTTCTGGATTCCTGTGTTATTACAAGGGGTTTTTACTGGACTGGTTTTACCAAGGGGCTTTTTTAACCTGGACCTGGTTATTACCAAGGGGCTATTCTCGGACGGTTATTACCAAGGGCTTTTACCGGACCTGGTTATTACAAGGGGTTTCTTCACTGTGCATCCTGGTTATTACCAAGGGGCTTTTTTTACTGTGACCTGGTTATTACCAAGGGCTTTCTTACCGCTGGTTATTTACCAAGGGCTTTCTATTGACACTATCCTTCTATTTGTTGATGTTGCTTTGTCTGATC